>NW_021851492.1:194226-233881 GCF_003651465.1 Formica exsecta | reverse complement strand
CCAATTAAACTATTTAACACTTCACATATTTTTATTCCTCTCTTTCCAAATATCATCGGAAATGTATCAATTGAAGCGAATCAAAAGACAAATAAATAATTGATTCCATTGCATTCATCGCCGCGCGACACGAGATATTATCTTTATATAAACTTTAATATTCGTATAAACGTAAGAATAACGACCCTAAAATAAAGCCGAAAAGAGATTTACTCAATCCGCGCATGACGATATCATTTTTTATGAGTACGTCTCCGCGCGCAGTCGATATATCGGCAAGAATGTGAGCCGTAGCGTCGTCGCTCTCGGAGGAGTATCGGTATTTGCGAGGTCAACAGAAGACTGTCCCGCCTTTACCACGGAATCTTCTCCCGCGGGATAGCGGACAAAGATTCAAGTCAGTTTACTGTTATGCCAAGCCCCGCGGGGAAGACGAGAGAAGGAAATCCCGTACTTAGATTTTCCTCCCGTCATATACCTAATCTCGATGACGACAGACTCCCATTTCAGTGCCCAGCTCTAGGATATCATGCGCCCCGGGCGTGCGTTTAAACATCCGTTGCAATTTTGCCATAAAATTTGCAGGCTCATAAGAACCAAGTAAGAGAAGACGACGTTTGCTCGACTGAATCAATGACCGATGCATCTAAATTTAGATCTAAATGCGCACAATGATCAGAATAACGTCATTGGCAATATATCAAAACGTATATGATCGTTTAAAATGTAATTATTATAAGCGATATGTAGATAATAGAGTAAAATAATGTGACAGCTCTTTCAATTATGAATCTTTCATCGTATCTGTGTATATACGAGCGCTCAGAATAAATAATAAATTTTCCATTACAATATATTTAACGAAGTAGCATAAATATAATTAAATTTGCTGAGAAAATTAATTAATAATACATTTTACATACTGATAGAATTTTAATATATTTAATATTGTCTTTTAAATATTGTTGTCTCTTCAATATTGATTTCTTATTAAATCATATATGATAATATATTATTATATCTAGAGTCTTTTCATCAATCACTGAAAGCAGTCATTTATTTTTAAAGCTACAGTCGATTCCTTTGATCTCATTTACGATGATATCTTTCTAACACCTAAAACGGGATAGCATGAGAGATGAAAAAATCTGAAGGCTAATAATGGGTCTCGTAGGATCCTCACGCGAGGGACTACCGTAACACAAAAACTCTAATGAAATTTACATAATAGTACGTGAACCTCTGAGGCACCATTCGTCACGCCCTGTCATTCGAGCTATTCCATCTCGTTCCATCGTTTACTTGATCTTCACTATTCTACGTTACATGTTACATAATACGGCATGCATGTTATTTTTTTTTTTTTACGAAAATATAGTTCTATCTTACTTGTAATCTAATCTCAAAAGTTCTTTATACGCTTCTTTAAATATACTAAGTAGTTACATATAATCAATCTAGCTGGCAGAATAAGAAAATATGGAAATATAATAATGCTTAAATTAAATAGAATCAAAGAAGTCTGATATTAAAGTCATTCATCTTTCGTGCGTTTTCATATGCATTCACACACAGTGTGACCTAAATCTGATGAATCCCTCTATTCGTAATTCGATTCACCTGAGGAATAAATGTGAATCACGATGTACGCCCACTCTATCGAGCCACCGGTACATTCGGAGAAAAGGGAGGAGGAGAAGGGGGCTTAAATCGAATCGCAAATCGTCCAAATGCAAATAAAAATGGAAATTCGCCCTCGTCGTTCGTCCACCCTCTACTTCATTCTGACTCATTTTCTGCTCTTTTCCGAACTAAAAAAATTCTCGCGTTCTTTCGCTCGTTAGATAGCCCAACGATGCACACACACACACACACGCACACACACACACACACACACACACAAGAATATAAATTCAGAAAATATTTCCATTAACCACATGTATTCTTCTAACCATTAGGTGCAATATTTTTCTATGTTATCTACTTAGCAAATAATATTTTCATTGTGTTTCATTTTCACTATCAATTTGTCTTATTGTAATAGCATATAATTAATTTTGTCATATGACAAACAAATAAACGTCGAAAAAGCTAAATCAGATAAAGCATGTGCGTGATAATAGCAGAAGAAAAAAAATTGCGAAGAGAGAAACACAGAAAATCATTAAAACGAAAAGCAAAAGGAACGATTAGTCAATCAACGGTATCGTCACAGCGTACTCGATAAAATTACTATCTGCACGTTTTGAAGATCTCTATAAGAGAGGGGGAAGGGGTGGAAGCAGAAAGTCCTTGTTACTTTCTCTTCTCATCTTCTTTCGCTGGTATCTATACGAAGACCTCCGACCTCTCTCACGCGCTATCGGCAAGAGAACGTAGAGTGGAAGTTAATAAATTCATAATTCAATATTGACTCGGGGATTGTCTCCGCTCTTGCTTCCGCGTAATTCCTCGTGGGTTTGCCAAGCTTTTAAACAATTAGCTGCGAAAACAATTACTGTGTCGCCGAGAGAGAGAGAGAAAGGAGGGAGGGAGAAAGAGAGAGAAACAGCAGAGAAAGCATCCCTTTCTGCGCTTCCCTTTTCGTGAGGATCCATGGCGTTTTCTTAACGTGGTGACTTCGCATGCGGGGTAAGGAGAGGGACAACACCACCACACACTTTTGGCATAAGCTCAAGACAAATATTTATCGCCGGGTATTATGAGAACTTCCTCTTTTGGCTTTCAAGAAAGCGTTCGTTTGAAACGCCTGTCGAAGCTGGAAGTATACCGTTTATCATTGAATCAAAACCGCGAAAAAAAGATTATTGCAATTATATATTAATTGGTTTCTTTCCCCACTTGTTTTTTATTATATTATACATTTTGCATTATAATTATTTTTAATAATAAAAGACGATCTAAATAATATATACATTTTCTATAAAAAATATAAGTTTCGAAGGAATATAAGACATTAAAATTAAAAATATTTCTCGGACATTGGTTCTTAAAGTGACATTGATTCATACATTACAGTTATTTAATTCCACTATGAAAAATCTTATAAAATTGAAAGATATCCGGTTTGTGCATGAGCCAGAATTCTATATCTCTACTTTCAATTTAATAAGGCGGCGAAATGCCGCATTTGAGACATTCTCACGTCCCACGATTATTTCGTTCTCCAAAATGGAATGCTACGGAATGCGTATCAATTTTCGCGTAAACTCATAACTAAAGAAAATGGAGATTCCAAGCTTGTATCACACTGAAAAAACACATTTGCCCATTTTTGTGTATATTTTACATATTATATATATATATATACATTTGTATAGTTAAAATAACGCAAACACAAATTAAAAATTTAAAAATAATTATTTTTATTACGGTAAATAAAAGCTTTGTGAAAAATAATTCAATGCGCCATTGTAAAATTTCAAGAAAATGTAATCTACGCAGGTTTCCAATTCATGCTCGTTAGCGCAGAGTGATTTATTGCCCTGAGACTTACAGCTTTACGAATCGGGCGGGGTGGAAAGTGTTAATGAAATTTGTACAGGACATTTAAAAACATCCGGCTTCCGGTGAGCGTGTGCTAGGGTTGGGGGCTTGTGATTAGCGTACGCCGCAACAGCATGCACGATAAATTATTCCTGGAGCTCCCGCGTTTGATTTAAAATTATTGCCTCAGTTTGTTCCAGGATTACGGGACGCAACATATTATTCTTCTACATAACCCTGTCCCGCGTACGCGCCTTGCTAAACTAGGTGATCGTTTAACAATAATATACTATGTCAATACACCAAATCTATGCATTTCATTTTCTCGATCCCATTTTATTTTTGTTTAACAACTCGATAAAAATGTGCAGTACGTCACAAATTAAAATGTACATTAATAAAAAGAAAACTTGATCCATTTTTAAATAGATTTTAAGTAATCCCCACGCACAGGATTAACTGCAAATTGTATAGCAATGAAGGATTACAAATTTTATAAGCTAAAAACTTCGCTATCTAATTTTAAATATGTATTATAATAATAATTTATAATATGTTAATTTCGGAAATGTACTGTTCTATATTTGAAAGACGCTTTTAGCTACTAACTTCACTTTTAAAACTTCGCTGTTCAATTTTAAATATGTATTATAATAGTAATTTACGTAAGAAAGAAAGTATAACAAAAGAGAGAAAAAGAGAGAAAAAAGTACATTCAATTAAAGAATAATATTAGATTTGTAGTAATATTATGCCTATGATAAAATAAATTCACTTTTTTAAATTGTTTCAAAAAAAATTTGCATGTTAAAATATATGTTTCAGAGAAAATAGCAATGACATTATTGATCAACCAAATTTGTTACATTAAAGTAAAATCAAACCTTTTGTCTCGATGTTACCGTTATTTTTCTTTTTTTTGAACATGGTAATTTTTTTATTTTATATAAATGATAACGAATGCGCGCTTTCTCTCGATAACGCAACCGGTTTCATGCCGTGTAGGGCGAGAAGGTGAAATTCCAGAGATCGATCCGTGATTCGTCATTAATCACACCTGAGTAATGAGTTTTATCTGCAAATAATTAGTATCGACATGCCAGAGCGATGAATCATCGTCGATATATCGTGTCAACCATGCATATGTGGCAAGTTCGATACCCATTCCTACGTAGCATCTCGAAAGTGTACAACAACATAATTTTGTAATCGAATGAGATTACCGATTAGTTAATGGAATCTAATAGAAATATACACTGTGGTGTGTGTGTATGTGTGTGTGTGTGTACATCGCTATTTTGGCAGGGGATAAATCAGAGAGAACGGATTATTAAGTGAATGTATTACATCAATCACTTAGCTAGCAAATATGAAAATATTAAATTTTACTGACAAATGTGCGTTAAATTGACCATGACTACATGTACATTCTCTTGCTATACGAAAACAAATTTTTTTTTTAACATCAGCAGACTCAATCGTTCATTTTTGTGATGTAATGTCTGTCAAATTTGATTAGCGCACGCTAATTGTTAAAAAATGGTTGTATAAAAGTAGCAAAAGTTTATTAAATAAAGCAAATAAAATAAAGCAAAATGTTAAACAAATTTATAAATAGACTATACGACGTAGTCATACAACATTTATGCAGTCAAATTCTAAAATCATTCCTTAGTGATATTGAGCGAAGCTGACCGAGTTTCGCCGCGTAAAAAAGATCGCGGCAGTCATACGAATTCTCTCTAATTCACGAGTGAATACAAAAGTTAGAGAATCGCAATCCAAGAAAGAGAGGATATTTCCAGATGGTAACATCGCATATGCGCACTCGACACGACCCCCAGCTTCCATTGCTGCCTTCGTCGGCAACTCACCTAACCGAAAGAGCACCCGCTCTCCTTCCCCTTATCCCTTTCCACCTTCCCACTACCCATGTCTCCCTAGTCCGTCGTCCCTTTTGCCTCTGCAAAGCGCGAGCTGGCAAAGTTGTAAGTAGCGCTTTCGGCCGTTTGATTGCATTAGCTTATTCAACCAAGTTTGGACGCGCGGTGCCTCTATCCGGCACCGACGCGAGAGTTCTCCATCCTCATCTCTATCCTCGCCCTCCTTCTCTCCATCCAGCCGTTTCGTCCACACCGACCGTCTACGCTTCTCTCATCCATTTAAATGCACATTGAATGCCATCTCTTTCAGGACATCGTTGCACACGGGCGTACTATCGACAGACCGCATGCGCCTACTGTCGGAAAGCTTTGAAGGATTGTTTCGCGATTACGACCGACTGTTATTGAATTTGCTAATACAATCTGCAAACAGCAGAAGTTTTATTTTTTTTAGCATTTATATTACATAATTTTATAATTTATTATATATATTAATTAATTTTAGTAATTATTAATTTTTATTTTACGATTAAGAGAATATTTTATAGTTACTCAGACCGGGGGATGCTCGGTACTGTGTTTCCTACAATATATTTATATTGTATTATCGTATTTTTGCCGACGAAACTCTTTTAATGAGTACACTTTGACGTTGATAAGTGATTTAGTCATAATAATTAACATGTATCAGGTTGTAATTAACTCCACGATTAAAGATTCGTAAATGTATTTCAAGACGGCAGTTATTTATCAAATTGAATATTTCGTCCAATTTATTCATTCGAAATTGAAGTGATATATTTACAAATGATAATTATTCTCTTAACAATTCTTATATATATTTCTCGTATCCGAATATAATTTTGCATCGCAAACAACAATCGATCGAGCGACTAATAATTAATTTCTGATGCGTCGGACACATTTCAAGCATTTGAAATTTACATTATATAATTTTATATATATAATATATCTTGTAATTTATTTTATAATTGAAACAGTGAATTAATTGGTCCTCGCGATGTTGATTTTATAAAACATCGCATGTCTTTTCGTCGAGGGAGAAAAAAGCGATTTAATCTACTAATTTTAAAATAAATTACAAATTTCATTATATTATAAAATTATTATATAATATAACCCTCCCAATGGGTACACCTTGACGTTGGTGAGAGGGCTCAGTACCTGGAAGGTTTATCCTGAAGGGGAAGCTAAGTACCCAAAACACAGCTCATATTTGGAGCGTGCACTTGTTTATTATTCTGCTCTGATAAGCAATTCGATCCGAATAATTATTATAAAAAGAAAATAATATTATATATATAATATTAGAGAAGTATGAGAGAAATTCATGAAAGCATCATTAGCTTGATTTGATTATTGATTTGTAGATTAGCTTGAAGGATCGTTTATTTTAGATGTCGGTTTATATACAGAAGAAATAAAGAAGCGAACAGTTGTGTGTTTGCTGAGACAGTATTGTAAAAGTAGAATCTTACTTCTCCTCGAAAGTTTCGGATTACAGTACCAGAAACTTCAATATCCTTTTACGATTACATGTCGCAACAGGATGACATGTTCGAAACTCGGTCGAGAAATAAAACCGATGCGATGCAACATTGACGCAAGCATACCGGTGATCGGTTTCCATAGTTTTGAAGATCTTTGTTTAGATTTTATAATGTTGTTGTCATAGACATCCATAAGTAGTACAAGAATAAAAATGTATGATAGCAAGATGGCATGCGAGATGCATAAAACGATAAACAGCTAAAGAGAAACGGAAAGTTGAAGAAATTTAAGAGTGCTCTGCTACGCAAAATGCATGTAAAGGTAGGTGTACAGAATACAATGTTATGAAAGGGATTGCGGGTAGCGTCATTGCGAACTTTTTGCTCTCGTGTCCAACGCGTTTCCCTTTTACGAGAGCTTCTTGTTGTCGCCCCGAGATAACCGCAGTGCTGAAATAGCACGCACACATGCCTATTTATAATATATCTCGCGGTAAAAAGTCAACTATGAATTTTTGAGACAAAATCTTTTTAAACAAACGTAAAAATATGATTTACGTTGTAGCTGCTTAAAACATGTCTAAAACATATTTCATAATAGGTCGCTTAATTAAAGACACGTATCCTTAATTATTTATTATGTCAAGGTAAATTGTATATACAAGTAAATATTAGAGACGACGGGAACTGCGTGCAAAACCCGACAGACGTCCAGACTAATTAAATCTTCCCTTTCGGAAGTGTCTTTGTCTCGGCTTGCAACGCGTATTAGGTTTTATTCCTTTGGATGTCGACAAACGCGCACATCCGAGAAGAAAATATCCACAAAGGAGGAAAACGTCCTGCCCGGAATGAAGCAGTACCGGTGATCTTTTCAAAGAGGAACCGAAACTTCGACCCCACCTGTGATCTCTGTGACTCGACCGAGTGGAAGTCTCCTGTAATTGGGATTACTCTGTCAGACAAGACTCTTCTTTATCAACTTGCATCTCTCTCTTTCTCTCTGATTCTCGCCAGTTCACTAAATTCCTCCCTACAACGACATCTTTGAAGCAGCAAGTTCTCCGTAAAAAGACAGATTAAAAGAAATCAACTAGACTCACGTCACAATCTACAGTACAGAACGGACAAATGTGTTGCCGCGAGATGCTCAAGACGGATTAAACAGCACAAGAGAAGCGACACGTACAATATATATATATATATAATCTCTCTTTCGCGTTTCTTATTGTTAGTCATATATTCCCTATCGCTTTATAATCCCTGACATGACCGATGTTAAGAGATTCGTGCAAGAGCCGGGCAAACAGTACGCGCGAAATCGACGAAAAAATACTTAATACTGTCTTAACCGGTAATTGAAATCTGTTTCTCAATCCGAAGATGACATCAGCCGAAAGTATGGCTACCATTATGCGAGATTACATCGTAGCATTACGAGAACGAGGAAGATCGTGTTAAACGCCTTGCGTGGAAAGACCAAACCGACAAAGTAGAAGAGAAGGCGAGAGAATGTCGCGATAAGCGACGACAAAGTTGCCGGACCACATCGAGCCAATAAGCGGAGTATACTGCAGGTGCCTGATCCTTATCGGCCTTTCTCTACCTTGTTGCCGATCATCTCGCAACATTTTCACCGAGTCGATGAGAGTGGTAGCGTTCGCGCCGTAAAGCAACTTTTCGTACGGCAATAAAGCGCGATAAGCACCGCGGGTGTCGCCCGTAAAACCCGAGGCTATATTTGTTTGACGCGGTTGCTTTGTATTGTTTACGAGCCGTTCACCGGAGTGCATCCAAAAGTGGTGGAGTTGTCGCCGAACGGCGGGACGCCCGCTCGTCCGGTTCGCGATACTCGAGTGAAGCAGATCGAGACTTTGGCTTTCTCTCTCTCCGTGACTTCATTACGAAAAGATCCGTCGGAGCAGAATAAACAGCCGATGTGGCGCGAGAGTCTGTTTGTTCCGAACGTCGAAACATCCTCTCTCTGAAATTTCGAGACCGTGCTCCGAATAAGAGCATCTAAAATTCAATAGATCTCGCGCGCATTTGTTATAAATTTTCACCAAACCTTAAAATATTTCTAGTGAAAAACCAAGTATTTGTCGGTTGCATATTTATGCTCGATTGGAAGAATTTTGTCGCCTTCGAGAAATAAGAACACGCATAATGTGTGTTCACGAGAAAAAAATTTCTATTTCCTTTTTCGTTTTTTATCTAAAGGAAAAACGGTGACCAATCATATTAAAAAAGCACAACAAAATCATACAAGCTTAAATACAAGCGACAATCACATTTGACTTTTCTCATCAACGTATTATCATTTTACATTTTTATGCAATTAATTGACTGATAACATATTGAATAATATTACGATTACTATGAGTAGATAATATATATATTTGCATCAGTGACGCTGCAACGTCATTTCGTGAACCATTAAAACGATCATCACGTTTTGAACGCACTTTACCACTCTGTGGACACGACCTGGTTACATCGTGTTCTAATTATCTTGATTCGCGGTTGCGCGTATATCAGATTGTAGTTTATGCGAACATGATGAGCACCATAGTCCGCGATTGGACCAATTCAAAGCAAACCAATTACACATGATAATAAAGCTAGTAGATAAAAATTGTTTTGAAAACATATTTACATCTATTTTTAAAAAATTTCTCATAATGAATTTTATATAAGCTTGATAAGTATATTTCATTACGAGAGAGATTCGTATATTAAATTCATATAAATATTCAACGAAATAATGCGGAGAGATACGGGTATATAAAATATTCATCTCATTATCTTTTTAATAATAGCCCGCGGTATCGATATTCTTACTTTAAAATTTTAGCGAACATTAAAACGGTCAACGTCACGCCGCGTCGCTTGACCGGAAGATCGATGCTGGATTATGAATAATGCAAAACGGACATTCATGATCTATCCGCCGACAAATAAAGAAGGATGCGCCGGACGTTTATTTATTGACAACCAAAATTGTTCTTTTGCGGTGGTATAAAGCGATATACCGGGCGATCAATAAATTATTTATCCGCCGTAGCTACACACTCTGCGCAAGGTTAAGCGGCAAAGGGGAGCCGCGCGCGAGGAAAACTTGGAACGCAATTTTTACATCCCCCGTCCTTCCCTCTATCCGCTGACAGATTTTTCCAGCATACTCGCATATTGATCGACCTACGTGCCCGCACAATAATCCCCAGTCGAAGTAAAAGAGTTCTCGTGTGCGCGAAACGGAGCGAGTGAGCGAGGCCCTCACGTTGCGAAACCACGTGCGTGCAAAACAGGCACCGTCATCCTAATATATTCTCATTAGCCTGTGTTTTAATTAGAGCGTTCATTAATGGCTGCCACGATGCGCCCCATCTTTCTCGCATGCCCCCCTTCGCTCGCCTCTTTTTTCTCCACAATTCGTCTCTCAACTCGTTTTTTTACCCGCCTTTCTCTCTCCTTCGCATATTTACTTCACCTGCCGTCTTTTCGCGTGATAGAATTCATATTTATATGGTTAGTATGGTCTGTGATATACATTATTGTAACAAAACTATCGACTACTCTTTCTCTCATCTCCGCGTGCAGTTTCGCTTCGCTTACCTTCATTTATTTTTTCATAACAGGTGCCTTCGAGACGAGATAGTAATTAACTCTCTGTTACCTTGCAGATTTTTTGACAGCGATCTATAATTCTTGTAACGCATGATCTTACGGTTCTCTTTAATTTTACGAACAAATCTTGCTTGCGGCTTTTAAATCGGAAAAATCGATCACAGTCGTTTCTCGATCATCCTAGCATTTAGTCTCGATTGTCAATATTAGAGATTGATGAAAAACGACATTATAAAATGCGCGATTTAAAACTTAATACATTAGTAGACTATAAAATAATATCTTTGTAAAATTAAATGATGAAACAACAGAATACGCTTCTGTAATCAGAAATAATGTCTCATAAACATCTTTACATATCTTTAGATTAAAAATGTAAGATGCACGTTTCGTTTTTCTAGTATGTTACTTCCTCGGATTTAACATGCTTTTAACTCTCTCCGCCTTTAAACCCTTTGCAATTGCATCGTAGCAATTTCTACTTTTCCATTTAGTCGGAAAGACGCTAACGTCGCTTAATACATCTACATGTATGGGCGCTCTTTATGAACGAGACAGATATCAGAAGCTTTCCGACACATATTAGATTGCTCAACCGTGAATCACGGCTCTCCGCTGGAATCAGCTCAGAGGTGGAACCTACGCGCGTTTTGCTCGCTTCTTCTTTTTCCCGCGGGTAGAATATTTTATGCAAACTCAAGGCGCTCCCCTTCGCAAGAACTGCAAAGTCGATTCCTCTCGAAGGCAGTCCGTACGAGCGAAATTTAATCAAATTTTGGAAAACAAGCAGCTTTTCAACCATTAATCCATCGCGAGTAAATCGCTTCACACATGCTCATTAATTAAATATCTTATACTCGTAATTATATAAAGATAAGCGAAATCACAAAGAAATAATTATCTATGTAAAATAAAATAAAATAAAATATTGAAAGAAATTAAATAATATAAAAAAGATTTTAATACAAGTAATATAAAATGCAAAAAACTTTGTTTGTCCATCATCGAAATATGCTTTAGAAAATAAAAAGATAGCGAAATAACTTTTGTAAATATATCTCTCTTCTTTATCGATTCGCATTGACCTACAATCGTACAATGCTTTCCGCAATTCTGACGAAAGTTTACCGGGACATCGGGAACCGCGCAAAATGATTTGGTGTTTCATCAGCTCGTCGCGCCGATTCAGCAGTTGTCATCGGCTGATAGCGGGCATCAAGGCAAAAGATATGCACGATGGACGCTGTCGTGCCGGCTTTACGATCAGGTTGTACCTGACCGGGCTCTGCTCTGCGGGCGAACGAGCCGTCCGTCTGACTGTCCTGTCCTAAATCAAGGTTAGTTGACGGACGCAGGACAGTCTGCGTGGAACTTGCGGGTCACCTGTCCACGTAGGCTATCCAGGCCGTTAAATCATCGCGCCCCCTCCCCCACCCCCCTATCTCCTCCGCATTCATGCAGCAGCTGGTCCATGGTCCCTATCCCCACCCTTTCACGGACCCTACCGCCAAAGTGCCGCACTCTACCCTGCACTTCCCTCCTTCGCGTATGAGGAATAGTACAGGGGCGCTGCTTTTGATTTAGCGGAATATGCTGCTGGCACTGACGACTCGCTCCCATTACCCCTTCTCGTAACCCCCTAGTCCACACGCGCCCCACCCGATCTGTTGCCCTCCATGACTTCCCGCTCCTCGACTCTCTCTCTCTTATTCCGACCCGGTATAATCCCGCCTCGCCTCGCCTCGTCTCGTCTCGAGCGAGACCTTTAATTAATGGTCCGGCTCATTTCGCCGGCATGAACGGTGCGAAAAATTATGCGCTTTTGAATACGGATGAACTGGCGGTAACCGGCGGCATTCCGTTCCCGGATTCCCCGTGTCTCGTTTCTCGGTGAATTTCTCCGGATCCTCGCGCGCCTGTATTGGGCGTGAGAGCGCTTCTAGGTGTCGTGATTGATCGTTCTCGCGACTTGGTCTGGCGGAGACCTCCATGGTTTTATGCAGTTTTACTCGGGACGAGCGATTCGTTAGCTGAGACGAGTAGACAAGTGGACGGTAGAAATCGTAAAAGCAAATCTGTCAAGGCCATCGAAATGTTACGCAGTTTTAGCGACGGTCCGTGTCGTTTGATTGATGATAAAAGTGAACTCATCTTCGACCGAATGATAAATGGTAGGCGTTGGCGCGTTTACAAATGTCACATCTAAGCACAATTTCATTTTGCGACCTATCTATTTGCGTTAAAACAGCTTAATGTCAAATTAGAGAGCAATTTGGAAATATGTAAATACACAAGTTGGATAAAAAGTGCATTAAAATAAAATCGAATTTGATATCACGGCGTAATCGGGAAATTGCATTTTCTAAGGAAAGATTTAAAATATTCTACACCGGAAATTATTAATTCTCGAGCGCTTTCCATAAGCGCGGCTGCTTTCTGTCGTGGCAAATAAGTGGTCGACGTTTATTCGTAATTTGCGCGAGGACAAGGTGAGATCGTCATCTACGATGGCACAAGCCGGAAATAAGTGGTGGAAGCTGCGGGAAATAAGGAAAGCTCCTCGGGATAACAAACAGCGAAAAGTGGTGAGTTGTTCAAGAAGGAGAAAACGCTAGGAAGAGAGATTCTGAAAGGGGGGACGGGGGGCGGCAGGGCGAGAGACACCACCGCAATTCCCATTCAAATTAATGCAAACGGTCCCCGCTGTCGCGGCCAAAAAGAGGAGGATTCCGCCCACATTTTTTTTTTTCCCTCCGTGCGGCTGCAATGATGAACATTTGCGTCACGCCATTCTTCGAAACCGAGAGACGGAACGAGTCTGCTCGTTTCGTCTACGTAAAGTCGCCCCAAGAAAGATCTCATTTCTCACGAGAATTTTGCATAACGCGACTAGCGAGGGCAAAACGAAATAAACGTATTACCACGCGTAGCATCGACCAAAGAAATTCCCGAAAAACAGATGTATTAGAATTTATCGTTACGTTTTTCTCGCGAAGTATTCCTCGACATTTGTTAGAGGAGATATTCAATTATATTTGTAAATCTCAGCGCTGTTATTTATATGCGTAAATGACGACAAAATTATAACATAAATTAATTAAGTTTCACATTTTTTTATTATTTTGTATCGTAATTTATATCGCCGTTGCTCAGATTCAAAGATTTATGTATAATTGACATTCACTGCAAGCTCCATTTATGCACGATCGAGCAAGCTCTGCAATCTATCGTTTCCTTCACCCGTCTATTCGTCTGCTTGCTATACATGCCGACCTACGTCCCATGTCCATCAACTCGTGTAGTTCCTATTGGATACCCTAATACGTCACGATTAACTACTAATTTATTTATTTACAAGTCTGTGGAAACAGTTGTGACATATGCTAGAATGACAAATAAACGAGAGTGCATCACTCTTGTTTAGAGGCGTTGTACAGAATTAACTATTTTAAAAATCGTCTGATTAATACGGTTACATATGTATCCTTTTTAAGTAAATTATGTTTATGAATGCCACATACTCTCTACGACTCTCCAAGGATAAATAATTCGCGATGCAATGACTTATATACATAAAGTAGCTAAGTGCATCAAATCTTGCTCGAAAAACATTCGTCGTTAATAAATGCAGCGAAAAAAATAACAGACTCATTAATTAAGATGTGTTAATAATATCGATCGTATATACTGTTTCCTATTTATCTTAATTAACATTGTTAATTAAGATAAATAGCGCTTTCAAAGTCTAAAGGATTAATCTTTTACTATCAAAGATTGGTATTTGCCTTTCGAGACGCTGAACTTGCTGGATTACGCACAGAACCGCGCAAAGATGCACTTCGAAACTGTCTACGCTGAAAATTAAGCCGAGAAGTAAGGTAGTAATATAGTGCGCCGAGACGAAAACTGCAACTTGTAAACAGAGGAACAATGTATTCAGAGCACAAAATTTGTGTGTGGTTAGGTGTTAAAATTACTTGTTAAAATTACATCATATGGTTAAATAAATCCCGAAACTTAATATATATTATACAGCTGATGGATCACGAGGAAAAGTATATTCATTCAAACGTATATTTAATTTTGGCGAGAAAATACGTAGATAAAAAAAACGGTGTAGCATGAAGGAAAATAATTCAAAGGGATATCGCATTAATGTAATGACAAAGCACCGGACAAAGGGGTGTCTTTCGGACTGTACAAATACGTGAATTAAAAAGGGATATTTAATCGCGCTAATTGTCAAACAAGACTCACGTATGCTCATACGAGTATCCTGATCCTTTAAAGTGCACGCCAAATATTAATTACAAGAGTATGACGTTCATATTCGCCCGGAATCAATTATGCTCGTAATAAAATGTATGGTGGTAAAAAAAGTTTCTACACGTTTTTCATACACACGGACACACGTTAAAAGTGCATAATATAAAAAGCACGCACTTAAATTAAGTTTTATATTTTTCTGAAATATATATCATCATGTATAAAAATCCTGTATGGTAAAACGCAATATTTTTCATCTCTTTACATAGGCATTCGTCCAGCGGTGTACTAACTAACTGAAAATATACAAATCGTATATTTTGTCAAAATAATATATTTAGTTAAATAGTTATTAATAACTACAAATATTATTTTAAAAAATATTTGGATATACTGATAAATTTTTATCATATTTATCCACTAAGTATTTAACAAATCCACACGTGAAATATATTGATATAAATAAGTCGCGTTAAATATTTATTATAAAAATAGCTTTTCTCTCTTTACATTTTTTAATTTTCTCATAGCATCGACAGCTATTACAGAATATAAAGTAACATGGATTATAAAAAAAGAATCAACTTTAACATCAAGTTGTTCCGTTGTGAGGAATTCAGCAAGTTGATCAAAGTGTAATCAAACGTGCGCTTATGAATTTCTGCAGAATTCTCTCATAAAATCGACCGTACGTTTATTCAAGAGACTTCATATAACCTCCGGGGTATATAAATTGAAAAAAAAGGAGAACGGTAAAAAAAAATATACAAGAGACTGTCCGCGCACACAGACCGAACAGCGGTGCCCGCTAATTTCCCTAATTTCGCTAATAAATTGTCCGACGTAAAAATCCCCAGGTGGATTGTAAAGGTATTAACTTCTTCCGCGATCCTGCAATCCCCATCCTTTCTAGAGCTATCCCCGCTTTTCCTGTACGCGTGTACCGTTCCGTGCGACTATCGTCGAGAGAAAGAACGCGAGACAAAGACGAAGACTAGACTAACGGGGGATTGCGGTGCCCGGTGGCGCAAAAGCACGCTTGTATTATATCTTCCAAGGGTGGCCGCGACCGCGCCAGGACGGGAAAAGCGGCGAGGTAAGTCGAGTCGAAAATAAGAGGTACGCCGAGACAATAGCGGTTCTGCCACGGTAACATTTCGCGAGAAGCTTTTTACGAATTACGTTTGTAATTATATCTCGACCAGACCCACTTTGGTTCACGTGTGTGCGCGAATATTTCAGCCCGGTCGTCGCCAACGCGAGATATTAGTGAAAAGCGTTGTGCTGCGGTCAGACACAGCGGTCATCGTCGACCAGATGTTGGCAATCCTTTTGTCGTTTCTACTCAAACCGGCTGTATCTACTTGTCATTTCATGCTCGACTACCAATTTTTTAATTTTGCTTTTAAAATAACGAGCGTCAATTTAAAAAAAATATTAATGTATATATATGTATATTTAGCAATGATCACATCTATTATATATAGATCTATTATATATTTATAATTATACACAAGATAATCTGGGTATATTAATCTAATTTCTTTATAAATGTTTTTTTGCCTTTATTGAATATTTTCTGTTTTATTTTCTCATTTAGTAAAATATGTAGCTAAAATTAAATTGGCAATATTTTTGTATTTTGCTAATATATTTTGTCTGCTAATATATATTAGCTATGATAATTTTGCGAATTAAACTGATGCAGTGAGAATATGCATCAGTTTTATTGCAGCATTACATACTGGCAGGTCATAAATATATATACATTTTGCGCTTTATATTTTGCAACCGTACGCTGTTTTATATATTTCATTCGAAAAAAGCGTCGGATCTTGCTCGTTACATATTTTCGGGATAAATAGAATGCATCATCCTTTATATTTTCCCCTTTTCAAGACACGTTAACGAATTGCGTGTTAAATACCCGCGAGGAATTACAAAAAATGTTTGCATGCGAGGGAATTTATATCTGGCGCGGAATTCTAGTATATAGCATATAATTCTTCCTGCTCGTTATCAAGAGAAAGTTACAATGTTTCCGTAGTTAAATTATCATCTATTCTTTGGACGTTAAAGATATAATTATGAAACAATTAAAGAAAAAAATTATTCTTTATGTCCAGTTTTTTATTTGCGAAAAATTTTATCATCTCTCATAAAAATGCAATTTATGAAACTATGAATATAATTGGAGAAATGAATTTATTGATATTCATGATATATAGCTGACAAAAAAACTTTTCCTATGATAAGAGAAAACTTGCTTCGTCAATATGCAAAGAACGATTAAATTGCGAGTTGCTGTTGGTAAGTCAAATCGTGCTTTGTATGTCTTGTAAGGATAATCGAAGTGTTAAAATTCGCCTTTAAAATTTAATTTTGCGCTCCAAAAGTCCAGAACAACAGAAATTTCCCAAACGCGGTGTAAATTCCGTCGAAATAGAAGAAAGCCACGAATGACCTACATATTGCTTGGCGAAGAGCTTTTATTATAATTTTCAGCAGTTTGGGTTTGGCAGTTTAATATGATGGTAGGCGCGTCGTGCTGCATCAATTCCGCGCGACTGCACAAAATTCGAGAATGGGATGGGAGGAGAAAAAGATGAAAGGAAACCATTCCGAATATGATATAGCGGATAATATTTGGTATAGCGAATAAATGAGAGATTACCACGATTTAATTAACGAACGCTTTCATTAGGCAGACTTTCTTCATAAAATTAATTTCCTTTAGACGGTCATCGTAACTAGCTCGAAAACATGTACGATGCTTTCTCGTGGGTTTTATATGAGAAGCGCGGAAACAGAAGGAAAGCTGGTCACATTTGCCATGGCGACGTCGAATCGGACGAGATAAGAAATGTCATTTCCTCGAGACAATGAGCGTGTCATTATCCGCCATGTACGAAATGAGCCAGCTTGGAATATACCGCCAAGTATCTCCCTTTTTTTTCCTTGAAGGAAATTTGCGAGTTATGTGAGAGCTGAGTTTCTACTTGATAAATTCTGTTGTCGAATATTTTAAAAAGATAAACGCGTTAAATATATTGTCAAAAATAATTAATTGAATAATCTTATTAAAAATGTATCTCCTCAGTAATTCGATTAGTTATTTCTAATGCACGAAAATATTCTTACTTGGAACAATCTTGCTTAAGCGTTTTTGCACAATATTGGATGACTACCCTCTCTTCGCGCAACAAAAATCGGGAAACGTCTATCCGCGAGCAAAAGCGCGGCGACGTTCCTTTGAAGACTGCCAATGGATTAACAACGCTGACTCGTCTGCAGTGGGTCGCACAAAGTGCCGGACATGCTCAAAGCCTGTGCTACTTTGCTGAATACAAAGGTCACGCACAATGGAGTGGCCACTGGTCAGACGGACGGAAACGACGGCATCCCTGGAAAGGTCCTGTTATAACGGGTGTTGAACGGTGATACTACCAAACTGGCTCGAAGGCAAGGGTTGTGCGTAGCGGCGGTCAAAGGCTGTCATCTCGCGCAAGTGTTACGGCCTGTCATCGCCAGGTATTTGCGAGTTTCGTGCCGTAGAACATAATCCACGGGTACAGAAGCGCGGTTCGAACATCGGACATGATTTGACGCCTCGTGAACACCTCTACTAACTTCCATTAAATAACATAAAAGATGTTAGTATTCGGGATACCTTAAACGAAGAGATTAAACACGTCGTTATACACGTTATAATTTTTTCATTGTGCTTCACGAAGGACGTTAATTTAACAAATTAAATCGTACTGCATAAGTTTGATAAACAAAGACAAGCCTTTCGAACCATCGTTCATCCGGCATTTTTATAATATCAGCAAAATTGCAATAGTAAATATGTGCAGAAATTATGTGCAACGCAATTTTC
The DNA here is from genome assembly GCF_003651465.1 of Formica exsecta. NCBI lineage: Eukaryota > Metazoa > Arthropoda > Insecta > Hymenoptera > Formicidae > Formica > Formica exsecta. The sequence goes on along the minus strand of NW_021851492.1, from coordinate 215,228 downwards.
GTACCGTGCTTGTCTTAAGGTATTTAAACGCACTCCATCACTAAAGTCTCTACGCGATCGAAATTCTGACGCGGACGAGAGGAGCGCATTAAACTAATGACGATCAACCGGACACATGGCATCGTCCCCTTGTGATTGATTACGGCTGCGTAAAAGCCAGCACTGGAGCTGCTCGCCGGGGCAAAATAAAAAGTCCCACGTCGCCTAATAAATACGTCGCGCACGAGTATCGATTGCCGTCGAGTCGATAAACGATTGCGTCGGCTATTCGGACGGATACGTTCATTAAATGTCGTATATCAACGGCTGTCTACGACTCGCTGACAGCAGATTGCACTCCGCAATCACCGTATTGAGCTGATTATCATTGCGTTAAACCGAGTTAATTTGCGTGTCTATCGACTGGTTTCCTGGTATCATGAAGCGCGGAGTCACTCGCGGAAAGGCAAAGAGAATATCGCCGGTATGCGTATGTGTGCGTTTGCATGTATATACGCCAGCGTGACAGGGAGCGCAGAATCAACGACGGATCAACACGGGTGGGCTATGCCATTGTGCGATTGATTTCAGACACATCAATGCACGGCGGCTCCGCAGGATAGAAAGCCTCGTCCGTGTCGGTCGAGAATCGCGAACGTCACCGACTGCAATTGCCAGCAGCCACGGACTACGTCGCGCTACGATAGTGAACGGCGGCGAGCTGTGTCATTAATTAATTCGTGAATGCAATATTAATGGTAAGTAATCAGCCGCGCCTGAACTGCGTGCACCCGTGGAAATCACCTATTACAATTACTAATTGCATGCGTCGGACTAGCGAAGCGTGACTAGTCGACAATCTAAATACACAGAGATCCGAGCACCGGTTCGCAACGCGTCCGGAAATAGAGCTTACGGTCGGTTATCCATTTCCTCTTCGAATTATATCAACTTCGTAATCGAAAGAAACACACCAACGTTACGTAATCGAATCGAGAAACGTCGATCGACTGCATTTATAGAAGAAAATGATGTTTACAGCGAGATAAAAAGAACATGGATAAAAGTAGAGTGAGTCGAGCGTGAGAATTGTAAACCTCGTGAAATTAATCGAAAATGCGAATTATACTATCAGTGCGGAGTCGGCTAATAATAACTCGGTTCGAAACGTCGGGCAATTAGCGATAAATTTTAATTAGTCCGCCGCAAACGAGATTTCTCGTTATCACGTGCGACCGTTTTTAGCTCGCGAACATCCGTCGATTCTTCGATCATAGCTGCAAACTGAAACAGCGACAGTCCGTGGCTCGAAGCTTTTATAATATCCAACGAGCTAGAGCTTTGTCCGACTCTGTCGGACCCTAGAGGATTTTTACCCCCTTCTCCTCCCCCCCTCCGATGTACTCTCTCCTCTTCGCTTTCAACGGGACCTGGCTTAATGGTAGCTTTGAAGCATTTCGTTTGATGGGTTTGGCGATGTCGTAATACTCCATGGCAACAGCCGCTTTAGCCCACCACCTCGCTGACTCCCGTTGTTATCGGGCCTTTTAGCTCGATTCGTCTATGAGCTGGATCAAATCGAACTGCGCGCCAAAATACTCGCATGATATTAGCCTCCGTTGGGATACCGTGCTCGGACGCTTATTCAGCCCTTTGTGAGCTCATGCAATTCGCTAATGAGGCGTGCCATAATACCAAATGCATTAAAATGACTGGTTATTATCCGCCTGTCTCTCGTAAGTACTTGGTAATACTTGGTAATGACCAATTGCTGTCCTGAAAAGCTCCTTTCCCTCCGATCACGACGGTTTCGCCGCCGCGGATCTCTCAATTTTCCATGACGGCATAACAAACGGCGCGAATTTCGTGATCTACGGTCGTGCCGTTGGACCGCTACGAATCTGTTTACACATCGAGGAGGAAGATCGTCTTTATCGGGCGGAAATTAAATTAACCCATTTAGCTACCGCGATTAATCCGGCCGACGCGCCAAGCGAAGCGCGAAACGAAATCATTGAAGGGATGTAACCAGACATTATGCTTATCGAATGAATCAGCGCATTTGTTAATTGCATTAAAGATGTTATCCTGTTATCCCTCGACGTATAATTAAAAGTAAGATACATTATACAAACATACAATAATATTAAAAGAATATTTTTATCGAATGCAATAATACGTACGTAACAAAAAATATATAAAAAGATCTGTATATCAATGGACAACAGCAATAATGCTGCTTTTAAATCTAAATGTTTATGAATCCGAGTCACGAAATTATTACATATTATACAAAAAAGTAAGATATAAATAAAAGAGCAAAATATATTAATAAAAGTGATAGCAAAACAATTTATATGCAGTAAAAATAATAAAATTTACATAATTAAATATCAAAAGTGACAAATACATTTTTTAAATTCATAAATAATATTGTTTTACATATTATTAATTAAGCAAACACTTTTATCATAGGCTATGAACATATAATATCATATAAACCTATTTCTCCAGAAAATGGGAAAAGTTAAATGTGTTCAGATAAATATTGATAATAAAAAACATCTCTAAGTTTGCTTTTATATTGGATCTATCTTCAAATGTAACTTTGATTGATTTGCAAATATTGAGATGGCAATATTGTGAAATATTGAAGTACGGAGGTTAATAAATTCGATATTTCCATTAAGTGTCGCTCAGAGAGAAACATGAAACTGTCATCTGTCTAGGCTTTATAGAGTGGCAGAAATGCAGACTTCTGTATAGATGAAGAACGATGATGATGTTCTGGGTAGTATCGCGATGTATATCACAGAGTCCCCCCTTGGTCTGCGCAAAGGTCGGAAAAGAAGATGCTTTTGGTAGAAGTACCTAGCGGGGGCGCAAAAGCGGAAACGCGGGACCGCTCTGCCGGATATTGAAAATACCTCAAGAGTCTCTGGACGCGCAAACCTGTGCGCCGCGTCTCTCTCACGCGGTATTCCATTCGCACAAATTGATACGAGGAGGACAGAATACGAAACCGCCGTGTGTGTGTGTATATATATATACGTGATACGCGACTCCAGAGCGTTGGATATAACTGCAAATCGGGACTAATGTCGCGCCAGCAACATCACTATTCAGCTTGCCCCATTATCGTGTCGTATATAAACGATGATATTCCTACGCATGCAGGAAAATGCCATTAGAATCCGTTTATGTCTGTTCATAATGAGAACAATGATGTACGTACAGGACGACGCGAGACAGCAAAGCAGTGAATCCAATTAAACGCAGAATCTTGCACTTGCTTGTAAAGGAAATACTAGGTGGAATAAATGAAGCAACATAATTTAATATGTTTATCAAGAGAAAGCGTATAATAGATAATATATGTACTATCAATATCAAGCACAATAAAAGTTTCAAAGAAGCGTCGCATAACAAGCGTAACTGTACACGAGACGAACAAAGCATTAGATCCATTGACGAAGTCGTAAACAGCTCAAATTCGCTTGCATGCCTATATTACATGCTGCGCCATGCTCGGATGTTTACGTTTGTACATAATGAAAGCGGTAATGTAAACCGAGTGGCATTAGGCGGTAAAACGATGAACCCAATTGAGCTCTGTGTAGACAATATCCGCAGTCTCGCGAGAGAGAAAGAGAGGGAGAGAGAGAGAGAGAGAGAGAGAGAAAGTCTAATTACACAGCATATTCTATTAACATCAAAGATTTTTCAGATGATTTAAATTTGCTGTAATCATCAAGCTGTTTCCCTTTACAATATAAAGAAATTATAAAATGTTAAAGTCAGTTAATTAAACAATTTTTTCTAGTTGTTAAAATAACTTGAATTGTTGTAGAATAAAATCGATATCGAAACATCCATGCAAATATATTTCTCGGGGATAGTAATATTTGCGAGGAACTTGGATAACGAAGGGTAAATATTTTATTTTTTCATATGACACTATATTTACAGATCGGATTCGCGTCAACTCCTCGTGCGGATATCTCATTGCATAGAGCACAAAATTATTCAACAATAACGTACAGATCAAGAAAGCGGAAATCGTGTTTCAGGATAGCACGATGTCCTGTGGCGTTTCTCGAATAGTCTCGCTATTGCACACAATCATACTTGCCAACTTCAGGACGGGCAACTTCGACATAGATGAGTTCGAGATTGAAATGTTCTCTGTCGATAGATATCGTGAAATGCTGCGAAATGCGGAATAGAGTCAGGAGATAGACCTTCCATCGATCTCTTCCAAAAGTTTCTCAAAATTCAATTTTACAGTTTGTCCAATGCTGTAGATCTTTACAAATCAGTTATAATTAAAAAAAAATTATTTTAATTTTCATTATACGATTAAATATACACGATTATTTCGGTTGTATATAAAATTGTGTGTCATTTGATTTAAAAATTCTGTTACGGCGTCAATTGTGTACGATTTAATAATATTCATTAAATGTGAAAAAGATAACAAATCGCCAAATGAATGGATGAACAATACTATATTTCACACGCGTGATTTGAGATTACATCTTCTTTCGAGAGGTTTACACTGCCGTTTATGAAGAGATTAAAATGCGCGCTGTCAATCCGCTATTACTAGTCCCAATTACAAGTTAACTGTGAGCGTGCTCACTTTGTCGCTCGAAATAAAAACAATTGCCCTCTGCCCTCTGCCGGGCAGGAATTTGCATGCGAAATACAAGCGTCCGACCTTTTTATTTTGTTGACGCCGGCCGGCAAAATTTGCAATGACTCGCCGAAAAACTGACGCGTTTGTGATATTCCCCGCGTGAATAAAAGTCACACAGGCACACATACACGAACACGCGATAAAATTCGTTGCAATACTATTGTTCGATGTATTTCAACTCATGGCAATTTAGTCTATAGACAATGTGTTTTTAGCTTTTCAAAAAGTCTTTTCAATGAAAAACAACCGCCATTAAATAACCAATTATTTTTTTCACGTGCGGGGCAAAAGAAAAAATAATACGTATGATTTATAATATATCTTTCCCGTAAAATATACATACGTTTAGATCGCGTATTTAAAAAACATTTCGCATCGAAAATATTTGCGAGAGACCACCCCGCGACAATGTTGTTTATTATTGTACATTCGCAAAAAGAATGAAATAAATGTTCTCTGATAGGAGAATGATCAAGGACAAGTTTAATTCACACACCCGTAATACGATATTCGCACTCGAAAATGGGTATTCGTTAAGATAATGCGGTATCGCCAAAGCTTTGGCATTCAAGCGTATGTAAAAGCGATCCACTCATTACCTTTATTTCTTCTGCCTTTATATGTATAGGGTGTCTAAAAATTGTATTTTCAGAATCATATCTTTTTTCGATGCAATATTGCTTTAATATGCTAATAAAAATAGAAAAATACTTACATATATTAGTTTAATTTATTAATTATATAGTTGATTTATTAGATACAGTTGATTAATACCCGTATATGTCGATAGTAAAGCCATCTTCATACACATTTTTCCGCAAATAAATATAATAATATTAAAGATATTAAGAGTTAGAAGAATAAAAATCGCGTACAATTGAAACAAATTTTTGCATTATAAACCTTTCTCATATGGCGTAAATCATATATTATCGATGAGTAGCTTAGCTGACAACGGGAACATAATCATTCGTACAATCGTCCCGCAAGTGAGTGCGATCACGTCTCGCAAAGGAAATCCGATAAGCCGTAGGACACTTCGATTCCTGCTTGTTTGCAAAGTAATTGGATCACCCTCTAGATCACGATTCGCTCGCGAGTTCAATATTCTACAGATCCGGGCGGGGAACATTATTCCGGGAGAGACACGATTCTGCAATTACAAGATGCCAGGGGCCCCCTTTTCGGGAGGCCAGCGTCAGCTACCTTCTTATCGAGTATTTACGTATCGATTCCGTTATCGAGTCGCTTTCCCCGTCGCCGATCTCTCCACCGCCACGACCTTTACACCGGCGGGTCGAACAAGCAAACTGCCGTGCATATATGCCGCGAGATTCTCCTGCCAATGGCGGAGACTCGGAGGAACGTACGGGAAGATAAATCTCGTCTCTACCGTCGATCGTTAATTACTCTCGCGCTTAGGCGGGAAATCAGTTTCAGATAAATCATTATGCTGTCTCCCCTCTTTCCTCTCCCAGTCCTTCTTCGCGGTGTTTCTTCCAGGCTCGGGTGTGCGGGTCAGAGAGAAGTGGCGGGATTCACGCTAATATATCGTTCCGTCGGCGAAAACGCTTCGCACGCGCTCATGGCCACGATGTGTGTGTGTGTGTGTCTGTATATATATGCATCCTTCGGATACCGTAAACTGCGGGTTATTCGCGATAATTGAGGGAAGACTTAACGTTGGATAAGCCGTTGGTTAACACGCGCGGTAATGCTCGCTAGTTATACCGCGTGCTTATCTTCAAAAGTAATTTAAACGCTTTCTGCAAATCTAACCCCGCGTAGACGTACATTTTGAGCACCATTTACGAATAAAAGCCTACGATTAAAAGATAGAAACGAAATACGTTTCGCGGGTTCACGTCCAACGCTAAATATACGATGAAAGTATGGAGCTATTTTTCTTTTGTCTCCGCTTTTCATCCCCAGAAAAGCCGCGTTTAGCGGCTGAATACGGGCCATAACACGTACACATACAGCGCGAGAGCATCTATTAAATAAAATGGAACCAGTGCAGAAGCGTTTCAAAAAGTGACACTCGGATCGTTAGTCGACGATCCGGCAGTCCATCGGGTCGCGGATACGAATGTCCGGCAGCGGATTATCCGCGGCGATTTTTCACTCCGCCCGTGGCCGGTGAAACACCTCGGAAGCTGCCGAATGAATGGACCGGTGTCGCTCTCGGTACGAACAGGCAAGCACTGAATTAACGAGATACGCAGGTAACCGCAACTAGCCGCAACTCGTCTCTCTATTACGTGTACATGCGGTCCGTGCACGTGCATATGTAGGCGGCGATTCGCACATATCCATGTCTTTCAACAGACGGCGGTCTTCGCGTTGTACCGACGAAAATTAAGAACAATTTTCAATTATCATTTTCGTAATCCCAGAGCGGGGAATTTCAGCTTATTTCAGTTGAAATTTTGGATTTGAGAATATAACGCAACATCGTAGAGCGCTTCGTTTAAATTAAAGACTACTTATCGGACCAACCGCATGCTTTAATTTCTTTAATAATACATTAACATACAGTTTGATTTTATCTTCGTCGTATCTACGACGAAAATTATAATTTCACATACTGTTTGGACTAGTAACAGTGTGATAACTTTGATATGCTGTACAGCATGTTACTACATGTAATGCTTAGGATCTCCAAAGTCTACAGTTTGATTTTATCTTCGTCGTATCTACGACGAAAATTATAATTTCACATACTGTTTGGACTAGTAACAGTGTGATTACTTTGATACAGCATGTTACTACATGTAATGCTTAGGATCTCCAAAGTTATGATAAGATCATTATAATACGGAATGATGTGTAAAGAAGCATTAACGAGCTTGTTGCTTTGATTGTCGGTAGACACGGTTTGTAGCTAGTATCAGCGTAAAACTCGTTACGAGAGCTCTGAATAAATTTACTCGAGCAAAGAACTATTTACTTCAGCTTTTACCATTTCTAATATATCTTTTATACGAAAGAAATAAAGAAAGAAGATGGGTTGTAGATAATGTTGCGACGACTATTATACGACGACAAATATTTATATGTTTTAAGTAGATACAACTTGTTGGAATGCTGCTGGAAAGCAATATTTCTTGTAAAATGTACACTATCGACAGTCTGTCGTACGTATCACGTATGAATATACTGAAACGCGACAATCGTTTCTTGCGGATCGTCATATAAAAAGACACTTGACAGCGAGAAAGATATATAGAGAGAAATGCAAAAGTAGATACCACGTATATTACGAGAATAGTACTGTCAGAAAATATTCAAAAATAATTCACACTTCGCTTGAAGAGGGAAAACTATTTTATTTTAAACTCTCAAGAACGAATAAAAAAATATATGACACAAAATAAATAATAATTTAATTAAGAAATGTGCAAGAAATTCACTAGCAATTTTTTATAAAAAACGAAAAGCGTTTCGAAAATAGCAACATTACAGAAGACAAGATCAAGACTTATAAAATAAAAGAAGGATACAGAGAGCTCGAGATCATGCTTGCTGCATCTCAAGAACGTCGGCTCATTTGTTTTTCCATCGCTTTAAATGCGACACCAAGATCCACGGGACGCGGCGGTATAACAAGATAGAGAGGGGATGGAAAACCTCGGAATGTCGAGGAAAGAAAGGAGAAAGATTGCTTCGCCGGGTGAAACGAAACGGACGAAAGAACGAAGATAAAGAAGCTTTGTGTTTCTCGACCGTTTGAACTGTGAGTCTGGCGAACAACGCGGGCTTTGCCCTTCCATTCGCTAGTAAGAACGACCTCCGTACCTCGAAATTCCCTTGTTCGCGTTCCCCGCCTTTCGTCATTCCTACGATCTCGTTCTTTCTTATTGTGCACGCCCGTCGTCGATCTATCCACCATAAATCCAGAACTCGAAACAAGAATAAATATCCGCGTAATAACCGCTATCTCGCGGTATCTGACGATATCTCGCATTATTACGGTGTCGCGTGCCATCCAGAACCCGAAATATACTCTTGTCTGAATGTCTAAACAAAGCATCATGATGTAATGCCGTTTTCGAAAGATAATATTAAATCGCAAAATATTTTTATAAAAGTACTGTATTGCAATAGGACATATAACTGCAACTACAATTATACATTTATTCAAAATTACCCGACACACATCCGCAGATGTAACGTACACCGATACTTATCGTGGAAATTTAGAAAAATATTAAGATCGTGGATTCATATCATCTGTCGTCATAAATATTGAAGGAGTGAAAGGACAAGCGATTGAAAAGCGGCGCTCGTTGGGCACGCTTATTTTTTTATCCTACGTAATTAAATAAATTTGTTTTTTGTGTATAGATAATACATGATTGCTAGACATTTTTTCATTCTTCAGTTCCCGTCCCGGTGCATCCCCGTGGTTAAATGAACACGAGAATCCAATGTGTGATAAACGATTGTTCGAAAATGCGCAATTTTATTGATAACCGAATTAAGCAAACACTTAGACAAATTGCCGCATTTCAAAACAAGCGGCAGCCGGCGAGCGATTGTAATTATCGTTCCAGTGTTTTGCTGTTCCGCTCTTTCACAGTTCGATTGTGAAAATTTCCAGTTATTTGCCGTTTATCTCGCAATTTGTGCAAATAGCACCGATATAGCTGACCGGATGTACAGTCTATTAAGTTCCGCTACATATTTCGCGTTTCTGCTCTTCGGCGATTACAAGCACATTGTATCCACATCGGCACGGTTATCTGATATAGCCTAATCTAGCCTGCTCGTGAGTGATCTAGGTGGATTTGATCGATTATAATGCGGCCTTAGAGGTACGCGGACAGACAGATGCGCGCTACGTAATAACGGATTCGGATGTAGAGACGTTGACCCTCACAACACATAGTAAAGTGGGTCAATCAAAAGCATTCCAATTCATGGTTCGCGCCAGAAACTTAATTGCAAATAATCTCCCTAATGCATATGCAACCGACGCAGTCAGTTTACCCAGAGAAACGCACGCAGAATCGGCATATCGTATTCGTTTATCGTATTCGTGTATACATGTATGATACGTGCGCTATACGCGCCAGAAATATACACGACACAAATATGCATGCGTAGAATATCGAAAAGCAATAATAACCTTCGCAGAGTCGATACAATTATAACGCAAGTGTGGTAACGTAGGCCTATTACGCAACCTATATGAACCGCAGCTTATCGAAGATTGCCTGTTATATCAATGGATAATCGAAATCCTATTCGCTAAAGGGCATCAATTTAAATATTTCTGTCCATTTAGATATTAGTTATTAAAAAAGGGAGCACACACATACATACATACATATATATAACAAAAATTAAAATATTAATATATTAATATTAAATAAATAAATCTGTAAAAAAATATAAATTTAAATTCGAGATTTTTTATCTGATTCTCAAATTTTTGACAAAATCACGATACCACAAACACGCAAGATTATTTCGTTAAAGCTTTCAAATTTTTTATCTCATATATTTCTTGTCCGTGCAATAAATAAATAAATTTGCGAAGAAACAGATATGATACTAAAAATAAACATTTGCTAAGTTAAATTCATTAAATTAACAAACAAACAAGTTTCCAGCAAACTTGTGACATTTCTAATTTAAGACTGCGCCCAAGTAAGAAAAAGTTTGATGAAACTTGGGGCATCGCGCGCCCAATTAATTAATTGATAAATTCGTAGAAGGAGGAGAAATAGGAAAGTACTTTTTTCGCAGTTACGTGTAATGATGAAAAAAATTCATTTTGCACATAGCTAGAATTCTAACATCGCACGAGCGATTACGTGATCAAAAGAGACAGCCGTACGGTACGCACAATGTTAGGAATTAATTCAGAGTCAAGGGGACGCCCTCAAAAATCTGCCGGTGCATCTCTCTCCTCCGTCATCAGTTCCTCCTGATAGGGTGCCGCGACGCGACAAGCGTGTCTGCGATCACGGAAACCAGTATTGGGAACGGTGGTCTGTTTCATGTGGAAATTGGCGGCCGGTATCGATATACTTTAACGCAAGTTACACAACGCACATGCGCAAAGATAAACGTTAGCAGCCACGGACGGAAATGGCAATCGAGGGTTCCGGGACCCAACAACGTTCTTGACATTTTAATAAAAGTTCCTTTGACCGCGTGTCTCGCGGCACATCGTAACGAATGAAATATCATTGATGGTAGTAGTAGATCGAATGCAAACCGCGTAAGCGAATCCCTTCATTAACGCATCGCTCTAATGACAATCTTGACAATAGCCACAGCCGAGATTGCGTCATTCATGTAGATTAGTGTAGATTGCCGACGATTGCGCCATCATTCATTTGATCGTGATGATTTTGACAATTGACGTACTTTGATCCTTGCTCGTCCTTTGATCGCTACTCATCCGGATAAATACCTGATTATTACAAAAGCGTGTAATTCGTCGAGTGGAAAACTAAAGCTGCAAAGTGCATGATACGTATTATCTCTCTCTTCAATTGTTGGTATTATCGATTCGTCAAAAAAGTATCAGAATTTATTCATCTAAAATATCTTGAAATTCTGCGACATTATCATTTAATAATTGATATCATATTTATTTTTCTTTTAAAATGCTTTTGATAATTACGTAATTATATTCCTCCTTTAGCGCACGCTATCTATATATATTAGCGTCGTAAAATATTTTTCTCTTATTTGTACTTTTCCATCCATTGCCTTCGCCCTTTATCTTGATCAAAGTTTCTATTGTGAGGTCGACGGCTGCAACCTCGCAACTGACAATCCAAAGATCCGTCTCATTGTTCCTTCGTGTGAGAGTTTCACAAAGATACAGCTTTTCGACTAACGCGACTGACTTTTTCAGTTACCTGTTTCCCCGCGCGTCCCTTGATCCCTCAGCCGCAAGAAAAGTTTGCTAGCAGAAACGTCATTCTGATCCCAGATCGCGAAGAAGATTCGATGTTTGCAGCGTCCACCGATACTATGTCGCAAAAAGCGTGCCAGAAAGAAAAGTATGATATACATTAGATGATATAAAAACTAATATATATCTCCTCTGTTATATTCATCTACAGATGTAGCGACAAAAAAAAAACATGTGCGCGTATTTTAATATATCATGTAATCATTTGCGAAATTGCATCTTCAATTTTTTCAAAGAAACCATGGGAATGCAATTTTTTCTCTGTTGAAACCTTGCTTCTATTGAAGATGCCCGGCGAGCCATAAATAGAGAGGATATTTAATAGTCCACGTACGCGCGCAATTAGAAGATCAGTTAAACAGACAACGTAAGAGCGCATTAAACAAGACGCTCGTGGCGCATCCAAAGAACAGAATCTCGCGGCACCGGAGCCTTGAGAGAAGCCGCGGGACTGATTAAAGGCACTTCGTGTTACTCCAAGATAGAAACGGGGATAAATACCAGTGTCTGTATCATGCGTTCGCCTAGTATGGTCGCCGACCGTACGTATAGTCACCGCGAGTTTATTCGTACGTCGAAGTCGTTAAATGCACTTCGAGGCGGATAATTGCACGGTGGTACGCATAAATTTCATAGGACGCGCGGCGTCCGACATAACTCTGGATGTAACAACGATCGCGGTACGTTTCATGCGAAATATTCACGGCGCTCTTATGGACGAATATTACCGGGACGCGAGATCGCGGCGTGTTACGAGAAATCACGCGAGAGGCTGGCAATTTCACCGGTGAGTTTTCATGCGCGAAACTCCGATTACTGCCGTCGCGTTTGATCTCCCGACTCTACGGCACCGGGAGGGCTCGGTGTACTACAGTTCGTCGTCATTTAAGGCCACCCCTTAAATGTCAGGCGACGCTGGCAGCAGCAGCAGCAGCAGCAGCAGCAGCAGCAGCAGCAACGGCGGCGGCAGCAACGAGATACCCGCCCGCTGTTGGCAGAATAGCAGCGTGTGCACGTGTCGCATATTCAAAGAGGGAAGCATTGACGTGTCAAATTGGGAAAGTTTCGTACATTGTCGAGCATATGGAAGTTACGAGAATGGCGTATTAATAAAGGCACGAATTAATATCGAGATTAAATAGTTGCGTCATGCATAGAACCGGAGCATCGCGTCGCGACAATACATTGGAACATTAATGAGCTTATGACTGCTTAAAGGAGATCCGTTGCAAGTTGCTTTTGCGCAAAGACGCAATGTATTAAATGCGAGTACATTCCTTGCTCAACTTATGTTAATCATCTTTACGTAGCAAAGAATCGTGAAGTTTATAATGTCGCATGTAATTATAATTTTTATTTCATATAATCGAAGTAATCTTTGAAAAAATGTAATGAGAAGAGTGTGAACGCGGAAATATATTCAGCCTTGTATCATCAGAAAATTCTTATTTCGTTACTGCGGCGCCATACGTATCGGCTATCGATCGGTCTGGAATACTTGTCCGATTTATATGTGTGAAATTTTCCGGCTGACCCCGCCTAAAGTGACTCCACTGACCATTTCCCTCCTCGACGTTCTCTCTCCGCATATCCGTTATATTCTCTATACTCCATATTACGGCCAATCTGAATCGGCGAATGCAAATATCCGAATCTCTCATATCGGTTTTATGATTTTTATGATGGGTTTCATTACACGGTCGAGGTGCGCCCGCACGAGCGCAGTAACAGCGGAATATCAACCTTTGCTGGTATGGGGGAGAAGTTAACGGTTTAAAAAAACGTTTAGACGTATAACGCGTCGGTCATTGCCTGGCGCATTATGGCGCATTAATGTCATCGACTGACAAGTAACCGTACCCGGTGCGTAATAATAACGTTCTGTGTAATTCCACGAAGAATAATATCGGAGAGCGGAGAAACAGAGCGTCGGTGCTATTTTTCGCGCGAGAGGTGTATTTGCCCGGAAAACAGTATCGCCGGAATGACGTGCAATTTATAGGGAAATGCAAAAAAAGATTGGCAACCGGGTGCGTTGCATCGGGCAGGTACATCCTCAATCTATCCATTTTCCAATTACCGTCACCCTATAGAGTTTCGTAAAACCGTAACGAACACGAAACGTTTAATTTGCGGTAGCGCGCCGATAAATTAATTGCGACGAATGACATGTAAACCATATGACACGAGCGCGCGCGTCATTACTATGCATACGCGACATTACATAATAAAATGCACGAAAAATATATCCTTAACATATTTTGCAGACTTACGCGAGCATGTCGATGAAGCAAAAATTAATGTGCAATAAAAACTATGTTTTAAATAGTACATTTGCGCAACAATAATTTTGTGTGACGTATAAACAAAAAGGGAAAATAATAATTAATTTTAAATGGTTGTGATATAATTTAAGCAGCAAGAGTTTACAAATAATATTTTATACATATATTCGCTGTTAATTATTTTTCTTCTTTCGTAAGACAAGTGATAATTACGCGTTCAATCAACGCAGAGCGGAATACGCAGTCTCGAAAAAACAGGGTTTCTTTTCTTTTCCCAAGTTGCCATCACGGAAACAAATTACACCGACAAGAATTCTTTTTGCACGAATAAGCATCTGTGTATCACGAGGGGGATATTAAGATGACTCGAAAGAGAGAGAGAGAGTCATCCCATTCGTACTTTTCTCGTTTGCTCGTTGAAATAACAAGCGTGAAAGGATGCCGAAAGGCAACGGCGCTGCTGATGGCAGACCCGTAATTTTCTGCTTATATAGTTCTTTATATATATTTATATGTCAGTAAATATTATACGGGGAGTATACATTCATGCAATTGGCAGCAAATATAATGAATACAATGCTAGCAGCTGCGACAGAAATGATTACATAGTCTTTCAAAAGTAATTTCTTATATGCAGGAAACAATATATTGAAAAATATTGTTCCAATAGAGAAAACATTTTATTTTAAAAAAATTTATATTGTCTAATAAATTTATCTTTATATTGTGTATCAGAATTATGCAAACATGGTCACTATGATATATGTTTCGATACCGAAGGACAATTACAGTATATTTCATGCCGACATTTCTGCAATTTTTTTTTTCATTAAAAGGAATAAAGTAAACTCGCGAGAAAATGAAATCTCCAATTACTTAAGTAATATTGAAATTGCAATGAAAGCGGTATTAAAATTTTAATCCAAGAGATAGGCATTCAATATTAGACTTTTATAAATCGCCACTAGTGATAAGAACAACCGCGATAATTTTAAGTAAAATGAAAAGCAATCGTAATAAATGAAATCTTTTTGCTCTCCTTTGCGTGAATGAATTTAGTGTTCTTTCTTATATCGCTCGATTCAATCTTGAAAATCTTTGGTTCGTTATCAGACAGTTTATTTTAGAAAAAAGTCATTAACTTCAAATATAGATAATGAATCCGCACAAATAAATTTTATTAACTTCAAATAAATATATTTGCCCAAGGAGTACAAAAAGAGTTAATCGATTTCAATTCTATCTTAGAATAATTTTGAAGAAAACTATGAAATCCTGGAAACCACGAAACCGAAACGTTATTCGAAGTTACTGATAGAAACAGAAATGCATAAACGTTACTACAGCATGTCAACGCTGTAGTTGATTATTCAAATCGATACGAATTGTCTATCGATTTTAATTAGAATCAATAGGGAATGTAACTGACACATCCACGATGCAGACTAAAGGTGATTACGTACGAGTGTCCGCGGTCGAGTAATTGCTGCTTCTGGAAACGTGCGTTCGTTTTAGTGCGAACAACGCAACGGTACGTGAGTGTACTGGCGCTTTGTTCGATGTCGTGATCGGATAACAAGAATCTAGATAACGCAATCGTAACACACTGTCGACATTGGCACTCCGTCTATTACGCCATGATGTATCCAATAGCGTCAAGTGTTTTTCAACAATTGATTGCCAATCGATAAACAAGCGCGATTCGTGACTTGTCCGAACCAAACTGTTTCGTACATTCACAATGATTCCCTTTCTTAGCGACGATATATTATTGTATCAAGCGACGTTATTAGTAGCAGCACATATAGAATTTATATGTATCTGTTTAGATAAAAAGGAAGACTAGTTTCTGACTTTTTAATATTGCGTGCAGATGCATGTTAGTTGACATCGAGGATATTAAGAACGATCTATTTTCTATGAAAAAACAAAAAAAAATTGATAACAGCTTTCTGCATTATTTCATTCGTTAAAAAATCAATTTCTGTTTGCACACATTTTCTCTTAATATAGAATTTTATTCCCACATTAACAACCATACAGTTAACACACACACTCTCCTTTATATATAATATATTCTTGAATATAAATTTACTTCCATTTTCCTCGGTTCATCAACCGATGATGATCACACCTCAAAGATCCCACAGACGATACCAGATAATCAGCAAAGGCGATGGTATCCGGCCAAGCGTGTCTTTAATTACTGTCACCGAATATTTGCAAATTAACGGCCCGCTCGCCTCAGTAACCGAAATGCATGAAATGCAAAAGGATGAACGGGGCGCGATCTGAAATAAGCGGCCGCACACGGCAAGTCGCGTGTAAAAATTCACATCAGGTTCGGATTTGTGGGTATAACGTATAACGTGAGCCGAGCGCGCGCGATATTCGCGCAACGGGTCCAAAAAAAATTGAAACACATCCTCGCGGTTTACCGAGCGTTACATCGCGCAACAACGTTACACATGTTGTGCTATCTTCTTTAATATTCCGCAGTATATCGGTACACGAGCTGTGCAGTGGATTTAAGGCGCACCGCGGACAAGGTGAGAGGTGTGCTAAATATAAATAATTAATAACGCGTCACCTCTACGCCCACGTTGATATCGCCACTGGTTTCTTACGGGATACGCATATTACGGAACTTAAACCGTTAAAAAGTTTTTAACAGGCTGACTCCTTTTTCTTTGTTAATCGACGTTATTACGAGCTGGCGAGGAAAAAAAAAAAAAAAAAAAAAAAAAAAAGGAACGGCATACCCGGAGGAAGGAAGGTAAGAAGTTAGCGTATCACCGTGTAATAAGATGCAAGGTATGCGCTTCTGGACGCGTTCCTTACGTATACATATATAAATATGCGGAGAAAGAGATCACGCCCGATATATTAGTATGCACGCCGAAGCACCGCCCGATCATAATTAGCATTTAATTAATTCGACTAATGTGTGAAACGCGTTGATATTTACGACGAGGCGAGACAAGGCGAGCTCGAAACGAGCCCGACGAACGGATATCTTTTGCTCGTGTCTCTCTTGCCACCTCGTTACGCGTATCCGAGCGTCTTTCGCCACCTAAATATACCTGTGCTGGTCACACGAGCTACGCACATCCCGATCACGTAGATTGATCGATTTACGAGGGCTCGCAACGGCGCAAAAAGTTGTCCGTGCCATGCGGAGGAACGCAATTAATTCCGCTAAAATCTCGAAAAACTACGCGGCGAGAGGGAGCGCGTTTAATTTCGCCAAAGCGCGAAAGGATTTAAGCCGCTTCGGTAATTGACACGCGAGTTGAATTCGCGTTGAACTCGTCAAAGAGCTCGAAAAACGCGGGAATGGGGTCGCAATTGAAAGCACCGGCGGTTTGGTAAATACGAATATAATAGTAATGGGGATAGTAAAAAAAAAAAAAAAAAAAAAATCTCGTATTCACGAAATACTCGCAAATAGAGAAAATAAATCATGATAATCCGTAACATGCTCGAAAGATAAAATTGCAGTTAGAGACATAATATATTATCCTCCGCAATAATCAAGTGGATTCTTTTAATTGTCGCATTTACTAATGCTGCAAAAGAAAAGAGAAAAGTTATTCATAAATTTACGTCCTAGTGATTCATCAAGAGAGATTATAAATGCTCTGAATTCAAATTTTCGTAAATCTGCGGTATCTTCGAAAAAAATTAGAATATTAATGCAACTTGCAAATGCAATTAATTTCGCTGTAAAATAAATCCATTTTTTCTATTAGTCTGAAATTAATATTTCACAAAAATCAAAATCCTGACATAAATAGAAATGCATCAATAATAGCAGAAAAAAATTGCTTTATATCAAAATATTTTTATAACGCTCTTATATACATTATATTATCTACTTATAATTCAGATATATACTTTATATCAATAAAATAAATTACAACTATCGTGCGAGAGTCGTCAAAAAATTTCAAACGAAAAAAAATCATTAACCCATTTGATCGAAATTTGTAACAAGAATTCTTTCTATCGACGATTGAAGAAACGAGAAGAAAAAGTCACGCATTGAAGGAATATGCCAATAACAATCCTGGCCAGTGTCTAACAAGCTGTTCTATGATGTCTAGCCTACGATCCTTCGGGGAAACCGTGAGAAAAAGAAAACCACTGGTAGTGTCGGATTCAGAGTCTTCACAGAGTATAGAAGAATATCAAAGTGAAACGCGCGTGTATGAACGAATCTGCGTATCACAATGATAGACCGGCACCGACTAACAGACAATTAGCAACGCGTGTCAGCAACAGTCGGTTTTCTGTCGATGATTCTTTTCCGCGAAAATAATAGCGCGTAGAGAGAGATTATCTTTTTGAAACAGAGGGGACACATCGAGCGGTGCAAATCTTTAATATGAAAAAGTCACGCATTGAAGGAATATGCCAATAACAATCCTGGCCAGTGTCTAACAAGCTGTTCTATGATGTCTAGCCTACGATCCTTCGGGGAAACCGTGAGAAAAAGAAAACCACTGGTAGTGTCGGATTCAGAGTCTTCACAGAGTATAGAAGAATATCAAAGTGAAACGCGCGTGTATGAACGAATCTGCGTATCACAATGATAGACCGGCACCGACTAACAGACAATTAGCAACGCGTGTCAGCAACAGTCGGTTTTCTGTCGATGATTCTTTTCCGCGAAAATAATAGCGCGTAGAGAGAGATTATCTTTTTGAAACAGAGGGGACACATCGAGCGGTGCAAATCTTTAATATTTTTTTTTTCCACTACCATCATACAGCACACTATCACAACTTCTTTATCCTTTTCTTTATCAATACAAACGCAGCTTCCAATCTCGATAGATCCGATCTCTCGCTTCTGAGTCTTTCTCTTTCTCTCTCTCTCTCTCTCTTTCTCTTCTTTCGTATCTACGGCACGTGTTGAGTGGTCTCGCCTCGCCCTTGCATCTCTTCCTCCCTTCCTCCTACCCGCCCCCTTCGGCGCGCCCTTCGCTTCCTCCTGCCACCGGTTCCTCCTTCCCTCAGCCTCTTATAAGGACGCAAGAAACCTGTTTATCCTTGCATCTCTCTCTCTTTCTCTTCTTTCGTATCTACGGCACGTGTTGAGTGGTCTCGCCTCGCCCTTGCATCTCTTCCTCCCTTCCTCCTACCCGCCCCCTTCGGCGCGCCCTTCGCTTCCTCCTGCCACCGGTTCCTCCTTCCCTCAGCCTTTTATAAGGACGCAAGAAACCTGTTTATCCTTGCATCCCGCGATGGGATGCCGCGATCGGACGAGGTGGAGGCTGCAGGCGCTCGCCTTCCAACACGTCACTGCTTGTGTGTATGTAATGCGTGTGCAGGCGGTTTGCGTTCACCGAAATACCGAGTCTCTCACCATCTCTCACGGCCTCCTTCTCGTCTTCTCTCAATTCTTTCTCTCTCTCTTGCTTCTCTTCGTCGTCTCGTACCGTTTCCACCACGCCCGCCCTGCCCATTCAAGCGCGCCTTAGTGGCAAAGTTTTCATCGTTAACGTTCCCTTCCAAATATCTCGTGTTGGAAAGGGCCACTGTTACACGGTCGCGTTGAGCGGAATAACTTGGTCGATTATACACTCATGAGAAATCGGTCTCGCAAATCTAGCGCCGGCCAATATAAAATAAACCTTGCATATTTGAAGACATATATTTTTAACATAATTCTGCACGAGATGAGATGTTATAATTATTTATACAATAGAAAAAAATTATTAGTTACATCTAATGTGTAATAAAATTTTCTAACGATGTAATAAAATCTCAACTAGGCAGTTTTTAAAGATTGGAAACACTGTTTTTCTCACGAACGTTGAACTCTTTAAAGTAAAGTTTATATATATATAACAAGCTTTTTATCCTTAAAGAAAGAAGGAACAAATCATGAGACAGGCGCTAAAGTTCTTCACGAGAAATACTCTTTTCACATGTATTTTTGCAACAAAAAAATAAAAAAGCTCGAATAATGAAGAGAGAAAGAAAAAGAGAGAATAGTAGCTGTAAAAGCTAGGAACTCTCTAAACATAATTTTCTAGGCGTTAGCAATGAAAGAAAAACGCATTCTAAAGGCGAAATTAACGAAGCGGTCGGAGAATCGCCACATCCGAAGAGACAAAAGAAAAAAAAGAAAAACCGAAAATGACGAGGGAGAAGAAGAAGAGCGAAAGAGACGAGGTGATAAAAAGAAACGATGCGCCGAGTTTGGACAAGCGCAAATTCCATCGCGTCGCGATCGGATTGCTTAGAAAGCCGGTCGCACTCTCATGGCGTGCTTACCTACCTACACGCATCTGAAGATGGCAAGATACTATATAGAAGAGGGGTAAAGAGCCTGGTCGCGCGAGAAGACGGCAAGAGCCTGCCCTGATCTTCGCATCAGCCTCTCTTCCTTTCTCCTACTATCTCTTCTTTGCCCGCAGCAAACACCGTAGTCTGTACCAAGTAACCTGTTTCACCTGACCGTGGTCAGGATGTGGCATATGGTGCGTTAACTTGCTGGCTGTGGTAACACTGACCGAGCTTCGTATCATCAAATTATTCAGGCGGACATTTACGCTGCAAGCAGTGTACGAGTCAGCGAAAGCCTCTCTCCAAGAAGGATTATATCTTGAATTCTTAAGTCAGCTTATGGAAGTGTAAGCAGTTGAGCTACACGAATGAAGAGTAACATGTCTCTTTCAAGTCATGTATATAATATGTGTTATTATGTGATACAGATTCTTTAAATGTAAGTTTAAAAGAAAAATTTCTGCTTTTTTTCTATCTCTGCAATTTGAAGTGATAATTTTATTTCTATATACACGATGTTTTATCACTATTTTCCTGCACATTTACAAAGGTATTCTGAAGGAGGAATAATTTTACCTCGATTATATATACACACACACATATATATATATACAAGCAGCGATTGGTAGTTATAATAATTGCAAAGTAAACAAATAATCATGTATACTATTATCCGATATTATCACCGCAATCATAAGACCAGTTGAATTAGCGAGGAAAGAGCGGAAAACAGTCATTAACCGACGCTGCCCGCGAGATCGCGGCGAGAAAATAATGGGAGAACAAAATACATGATGATATTACAC
>NW_021851492.1:150949-194051 GCF_003651465.1 Formica exsecta | reverse complement strand
ACACGACGCGAATGACAAATGCCTTCCCGTATTACATTCGCGAAATGCCTGGACGCACTTAGAGGCGATCGGCGGTTAATTTCCTGACGGTAGACGCTTTGAAGCACAAAGGGCGGACACGCGCTGAATCTCAGGGCGCGTGTATGTTAGCCGTATAGTCGAATCTAGATTTACATTTATCCACTTTACCACGGAGGTGGCAGCTGCTTAGCAATTTTGCGCCAATGACATCACTGGCAATGGAATCTACCAGTTCGCCAGACGAGCCATTGATACCCGTCAAAGCGCGCAGCTGCGTAGCACGCGGTTTGCTTATAGGAACTGTGCTTGGAATAATCATCGTTCTTCGTAGATATATGCGCGTCCATTTAAGAATGCGATTATACACACGGTAAGAGTTGTTGCGTGTATCGCGCTTTTCTTACCAGTCTTACACCACGTCGCCTCCGACTTCGACCGTACGCGCGAAGCACATATTTTATCCTCTTTATTCCGCCGCGCATGAAGCCTCTTAACGTGAAAGCTTGTGCGAGTTTGCCTCGCGCGTTTGCCAGGGTCTATCTAGTATCGCGGTACTTGCAAGATCAATTATTCAGGATATCATTAATAAAACGGGTGGGATATATGTAAAGCGTGATAGAAATCGTCTGCCGTTGACGTGCAGCAAAGTCTGCGCGGATTCGAAAGAGATATAGTTTCGTCAGTCGGACGATCGCGGCGCATCTGAGCGGAAAGAGGAATGGTAAGGAAGAGATGGAGGAAACCACGTGGGACGAGAAACCAAGGAAGAAATCGGCGAGAGAGAGAAGAGGGATGTCGGCGCAGCCCGGGGGACGGAGACGGAGACTCCAACTTGGCGGCAGAGAATCTTTGCCTTCCTTCGCCAATTCTCGCGTCTCCTTCGCGCTACGTCTCTCTCGAGGTAGAGGAAGTGGGCCACCGCGCTTTATTTCCTCCCATTCGTCGTTCCTCACCATCATATCCCGTTCTCGTAGTCGTCGGCTCCCACTTTCCGTACGGAAAGCGGCCGCCGTAACAGCGAACTTCTGCTAAATTAATTTCCAACGATTTACATATGTCGCCCGCTCTATCGTTGCGATAACAATACGTTCGACGTTCACGACTCTCTCATAGTTCCCCTAAGAGAATTTCTCTCGCAATCGGCGGTTTAATATCGGCGAATCGATACCACACGTTAGTGCTAGTCGATCGCTTTACGAATTGTTTACGTTACTAATTGCGATTGTTAATTAGCAAATAACTGTGAATGGTTTCACAGTTTAATCTCGTTGTGTTTTGATATTATATATCTCGGAAAATATGCCAATGTCATGTATAAATAATACAAATTACCGCGTTATTCATGACGTCGTAACGCGATAATAAAATACAAATCGATTTAATATTAATCTCGATTCTAAAGCGCTGTAAATTGCCTGACTATAAATGATTATTTACTACATTCTTAATGCTTCGAACAACGCAAAATAATAACAGAATTTCATATCTTCAAAGATATATCGCAATGATGGCAAATAATAAAAATTCAGCGCAAACCGAAATCCACGATACATGTCGGAGAGTGCTCGGTGGAAAATTAGGTCCATTTCCGAATTTCGCGCACGATCTCCCCGGTTCGTTCAAGTGCGGTTAGGTCAGATAGTCGAACCGCATATCGCATGGGGGGCTACTTTATTATGGGGAAAACGGTACGGAAGAAAAAAAGGAAAAAAACGGATCGCGTGCGATTCTAACGTTCACCATCGGCCGATCCCCGTTCGACTTCTTCGAGAGCTTCTCGAAGAAGAATCACATTTTGAAATTAACTTGGCGGTGCTCGAGCGAGAAATTCCAACTTGCGCGAGCAAGACACTTACGGCACAGTAAATTTTTCACATAAAAGTAAAGTTCAATCGTAAAAGTAAGGTTCAGTCGTAAAATTTTCCATATTGTAATGCACGCTGTCTTTTGAGGTGAGCGTATTTTACTATCCTTTCGCGATGGTCAATGGATAGAAGAGAGAGGTAGAGAGAGATGGCAAAAAAGAAAAAGAATTGCGTAAAAAATTTCAATCTCATTTCAACGTTTGCATTGTTCTTCCCATCGCGTAGATTTAGATAAACTATTCGTTATAAAGTAAATATGTGGGCAAATACAGCGGCACAAACGTTTGCACAAGGAAGAATGGTGCGCCAATGTGTAATTAAGAAGGAACGCTGCTTGTAAACTAACGGCGAAGAGAGAGAATGTAATAGAACCGATTGTAATAGATTTGCGGTTTTCTCTTTTCCGCGCAGAATTTCGCGGATCTTTCCAATTCTTCTCGAGTGTCAAGACCTTTCGGAGACGCGATGAAACGCTTCGACCAATTGGCCGAGGTCTACCTGCAATTGATAGAGGTTACAATTGAATGGAACGAGCGGATATATCGAATGGCTCGAATAACAATAGCAGATCGATCAAAGAATAAACGAGCTTACTGTCGCTCTTTACTTGCATCCCCCCCTTCCTCCTGTTCTTTCAGTCTGACGCTTTTTGTCTGCGTTCTTCACCTCGTCTCGTTCACCACACGCGTTTCGACAACGAGCGTTGTCTCTACTTAACTCGCAATACGTCTGTCGGCCGCGCAAGCCGCGACGAACACCAAGACGAGACACCCTATAACATAATCAGTCCGCAATGTATTTATCGGACCATCCCGGAGACAATGCCCATTGTCCGGCGGGTACTTGTTTTCGCGCGGCTATAGCGGCACATGGTTAGTTACCGCCAGACACGGGCTCGAATATACAATTGGCTGAATACTTTAATGTTGCAAGGCGATCGATTCCTGCGATCCCTATAATTCGTCGAGAACGGCTGCCCGTTAGTACTACAATATATACGGCGCAATAAAACAGTATACATTTTATGAATAGAATAAAACGTGATGAAAGACCGTATAAAGTCAATCATAATCACGGTGTATGCAGAATGCAATATAATATATCAGAAATACGCGCTACCATAATATTTGCATCGTCGGAGTTTCTTCGACGGGACAAAAGTACTGGGAGAGAGATTTTCATTTCCACTATAAACTTCACATCTTGTTGAGAATGTACGTATCCTCCTTTACTCCGCCGTGAAATAAAGAAATAAGGGAAATGCAGAGATGACAGATTTTCCCTCGATTGTTCTTTTGGCGCAAGCTTTATGCCATTTCTTGGAAACAGACAACTTGCCTCTCTCGTCTCGGAACAACTATATGTCGAGCAACTATATCGCGTTCAGCCATTCTCAAGCTACTTAGCTATATATATAGAGATATAATAGCTGCAGAGCATGTATCCGACGGACATTTCAAGCGCAATATATTGCACTTGGTGGCATTAGTCGGAGCGCCATTAAGCTACCAATGCTTACGCGAACCAAGTTTGTGATGCGACTCACGCATAAATGAGTTTCAATACTTCCATATTTCTTCGGAATTGCTTCTTTGGAGGCGGATCAACGACACGGGATCGAGTGCGCTTCAATATTTCAGTCGCATCTATCGGATACATCCTGAAGCTACTTCCTCCGCTTTTATGAAACTTCAGGAGAAAAGAGAACAGTAAATAAGCTCACTTTTACTCGAGCGCCCGCTCTCGTAAAGATCTTCTTCTGTGTCTTCTATATTCTCCGTTACGATACAATAAATATGTAAATGAAATAAGATATCAGTAATAAAAGGATTTGCCCGAGCGTCTCTTGTCCGCTTAAATTTGTTCGCGCTTTCATGAATAATTTCACGACGCCCCATGATCGAAACTTTATTTCTACCCGTCACTTGTACAGTAACACGACTTACAATTAAACCAGATCGAGATCATAAGGGCAAACAAGGACTTATTTCGTATTAACTAAATTACGTCTTAACTGACACACATATAATCAGCCAACAAAATATTTGTCAAATATGTATTTCGCAAGTCTATTATTTAGTGACTCTTATTCTTGGATATATCTTGCATTGTAGTCCATTCTACAATAAGACAATTCAATAGTCTAAATTCAAAATGCTTTAGCACTGTGACCCTATTTATGCGCCGTACTTTGTGCTTCGATTTTACGAAATTCCAAAGACGATAAGCATCGCTACTTTTGCCGGAATGCCGGCTTCGTGACTCCGAGACGCAGTTCTACAAAGTATCTTTCTCTCAAAGCCATTTGGGCGCGCGATCGAATTACGAGAATGCACTTTTCTCGTACGATCGAAAGGGCTAACACGTCGCCTGAATGAAATCTACTGAAATTTCCGGTGGATAAAAATCGAAAAAAGCTCGAGCGAAAGGATACAGAAATCGTTTAATACTGATCAAATAATATATAAATAACGGATGAGAAAATAGATGTATTTAAAAAAAAATATCTTCTTTTCCCCTTTAATTATCTAATCCATGTTATTTTGTTACGCATACAATTTATTGCCTTTCGTAAAAATATTTATGATATAAAAATTAGTGAAGTAAAATTATTCTATCCATTTAATCGATAATTGTTTATTGTTCCATTTTAATTCTGTTAAATATATATATGCGCAAATATTTTTGGCTAAATATACCTAGTAATTTGAAAAGTAAGACGACGTAAGAGAGTCAAGGGAATGCAGATCACTATCGAAAATGACTCTTGTCACCGAGAATCGAAGCTCCTGCGAAAGGATGCGAATTTCGCCTCGCTTTCTTTCCCTCTCTCCTCCTCCTCCTCTCTCTCTCTCTCTTTCTCGCTCAAGCTATATTCGGGGATATCGAAGTTTCCGCAGGAACGAACTCTCTGTGAGATATGAGTTCGCGAACTGTCGTAGAGGCCGAGACGTCGTCCACTGTCATCGTCGTCGTCGTCGAGAAAATAAAATCTGCCAGATTACAGAGCCTGCAGGCGGTATGAGGACGCTCTACAAGAGCAGACGATGACCGTGGGTCGCATATTGCAACTTGAATTTTCTCCAGTACTTCCTTTCCGAAAAAGAAGCACAGCGAGCGAGTCCGCTTGCCCTGATCGTCTGATTGTCTGTTGTCCGAAACGTATCTAACATCTATCGCGTCTGTACCATCGGTTTTTGGCACTAAATTTAAAGTCTACTAGCTTTCCCATACACCGACTGCACGATCGCGATATAAACTTTCCGAGGCTCCTACAAGATATACTTTTATAAGGACAATGTCTATAAATACTTTTATCTTTACTACTAAAATAAATTTTGCGGAGAAATATACATTTTCATTTTTACGTTTGGATCGCAAGCCAAAATCTGACTTAGGTAGAATAAGAAATTGCAATAAAGTTTTAAGTCAATCGAAATGTATATAAATTTTAAAAAATAATCAAGATAAAAACAAAGCCGAGTCTTATCATTTTATGACATTAATTTTTATAAGATTTATACAGCTGAAATAAAAATCCAAACGTGCATCTATCAACTACCAGATATAAGCAGCTTAGAACTACCTGAAATCGTATTCTCTAAAATAATCGTATAAAAAATTAAATAAACCAAATTAATATTTTTTAATTTAACATACACAATTAGATTTATTTAATTAAGCTTTAGATTATAATTTTTATTAAGTTTTAGATAATTAAATATTAATCAATATTAGCGGCAAGAAATCTTTTCATCGCACTCACAGTGTGATTATAATCTTCTCGTCTCAAAACGTTAGTGGTATAGTCCTTGTTCGTGCAGATGAAAAAGTAAAGTGTATCAGCTAGCCAGGATGAGGGAACTCATCCGGAAAATCCCGTATGGAGGACGATTATGGGAAGAACGTTTACGGAAACGAGAAAACCAAGGGCGGACCGGAAGAACAACGACATATCGGGATAAAGGAGACTGTAAACGCGGCACACGGTGTAGAATCTAACCGAGTCGCTTCAACAGATCCCCGCGAAACGGGAATGCATGAAGATGCCGCATCAATAGCGATTTGTTTTTATTATAAGGTATGCAAATGGCGTATAGCGTAAAACACGGCGTTGAAGTTCCAATACGCGAGAGGTCCCTCTATTATTTCCTACAATCATAAATTGTATTGTAAAGGCGGAAGAGTGACTCTTTCTCACCCGTGAAAGAATTCTGAAAAAATGCTAAATTCCTCTAAGTATCGTGTGATGCAAAAACAAATAGTCACTTAACGATGACTATCCGTTTACGTTGTTACTTTACTAAGAGGATTACGATTCGCAATAATCACGATTGAAAGTACGAGAACGAGTTATTCGCCGTTTGCACTCTATGTGTGTGCGTACATTCGTTCAAAAACCAGCGAAACGAACAAGGATGACACGTGCGAGCCAAGTGCATCTGGTGACAAACGCGCCGTTATACGTGTATGCGTATGTCGGTATACATACGCGTGCGCGTGTGCTCGCGGGAGAAGGCGATTCGTCGTCAACCAAAGCGTAAACTGCATTTCGGGGTCTCCTGATTCCCCCGCCGGCGAAACCATTTTTCCAGTCGAGCGATATATCACGGAGAACCGCGTTCGCCAGCGCACACGCCGGACGAACATTTTTGTCGGGTCATACGAGACCTCCGTGTATAACGCACGAGAGAAGCCCCGACGTTATCCGGAAGAATTCTCTCGGTGTTTTATTATCGGCTCCGTTGGACATAAATTTTCCACGCATATATCAATCTCCATAATTTTTAATTTCCCGTTGGACATGGTTCTTCTGCATGTCTGTATCGATAGATAGAGAGACGATGTGTATCGCATGTACCCTTAAAAAAAAAGCTACTTCGTAAAATCTTAACTATAAATTTATATCTCGAATTTTGTTTTAATTTTCAAATAAAATGAGAGATATTATTAGCTAATCTAGTCACCTATTTTCCTCACACACTCGTTAATTAATATTACACAGACGATCTGCTAACGCTAAATTTTAAATCGTGAGGAAGATCTGTGTGTCATATCAGCCATATTTCTTAGTAGCACTTCTCTAAAGCGAGTTGGGGGGAGGGGAGATAGTATATATAGAGCCATGTTGAAGTAAGTATCATCATAATACATAATGCATAATGCATCTTATCATTCTATCGTAAAAACAATCCGCTCCGCGTTTTGCAAAACTTGCAGATCTTGAAGGGTCCATTAAAGAGCCGCATAATACGATAACGTAGACATTCTCGCGTCGACACATGAACGTCAGTAGCAGTTGCTAAAATCAATGAAAATAAAATCTACGAAAATCTTGGCGAGCATAAATACATTTGGTACGTTACACGTCTCACCAGCAAGAAACTAGCTAGCGTTTTCTCCATATCTGACAGAAAATAATACTGCCAGAGTCGGATTAAACAGCACCTTGTATACACGGATCTCCATAACTATGTGTATACATAAGCATAGCTTTCTCATTTTTCCTACTTGCATGCATGATCCATGCACGTGCATCGAGAAAACGTGCTGCACCCGAGGACACCATCGAAGCTAACGCATCGTACATACGCATCTCAGACATATACATTGTGGAATTGTGCCTTCGCATATTTGTATATATACAAGGTGTTCCATAAGCCCCGAGAGAGAAACATATTTTAATGCACTATTCTTTTTGATAATTTTTTGTCTTTAGTAAAGATCTGTTGAAACATCATAATATTTTTGGCGTTTCGACAAAAAAATATTAATTGAGCCTTAAATTAATATTCTGCTAAAATAATAATCACTTGACTTTAATTAAGATATTCTTACTTATTTATGTTCCGCAGCTTAAATTTATCATAACTTTTTTGTTCTTTAAAAAGAATTCGTGACCATAAAATAATCGGTATTTATGATTAAAAGAATGTTCGATAATTCTTGGACATTTTATATATGCGTATACGTAAGATACGCATACCGAACTTTCCACAGCAATCACACGTAAAAGCACGGACGCTATCGCGTATATGAAAAGGATCACACGGGTTATGCGCAGCCCTTCGCGCGTACACACGAAAAGGACTCGTATAAGCGCGCACACATACGCGGAGGGAATCCTCCTTGACGTTGCCGTGTAGCCAGGCGTGCAAGCAGGATATCGCCGTCGCTGCCGGTTGCTTGGCTGCTGCGAAGAAGACCAGGCATGTTTGCCGACAACAAATAAACGAAAATAAAGTGGCCCGAGTAGCTACTCCGGGGCCCCGGCGCAGAGAGATCGGCTTCAATTTATACAACTCAGTGTTCGGACTTAATCTGGGAGACAGATTTACACCCACAGAGACAAGAACGTGGGCGGGTAGGGGTCGAGGGACAAAGAGGGAGCCGAGAAAAGACAGCCGAGGAAGCGAAACCGATAGCGAGAGAAGAGGGACGCACCGAGATGTGTTTACCTGGATCTTCTCTGTGTCCAACTTTTTCCCGCCGCAGGGACACGAACGAATCGAATCCAATGACACACAATGAAGACTAATTACTGTCGATATCGCTTCGGCGTGCGAGGTCGAAAACCTAGCGGCAGAAAATATACCGCGACCGCCAGGTACTTCGAGCAACCGATATTTCACCGGTGGCACCCTATGATGCCGCCAAGAGATAATTTATCTCCTTCGAGCGACGAGCGCGAGATCCGTGTGCCGTTATTAATTATTCGAATTATATTTAATTACGTAAGCAGGCCGCAAGATCACGATCCGCGCGCACCTTGATAGGTCTTGCCTGTTAGCGCGATTCTGTATTGTGTGCTGAAGCTGTTTGAAAAATCAAAGTCTCGTACAGTTATAAATGAACGAGAATAATATGTGAGTAGCGTAATCGTACATAAAAATCGATTGCTCGAAACTCCGGGGTCCTCCAAAGAACCTGAGGTGAATTTTCCCGCTGCGTTCTCGCGTGCCACAGTATATACTTATGGCCATCAGCGATAATTGATATTGATTTAATGCAAACCGCGATTTAACACTATGCACTTGAAAGATCCGGCGCGATCATAAATCTTCGCAAGTGCAGCGGTCGTATCATATCAACGGACATTTCGATATTGAAATCGATTTTAATAGCCGCGATCACGAATCACGCTGGGAGGCATCACGTCGGTGCGATCGTTGCTGCAGATCGATGAAGTCGATCTTCCCTTAAGTACCAACGTCGATCGCGCTTAATCTTGAACGCGTCGAGCGACACCGGCACTCAATCTCGCTCAGGCTCGAGTTGCAAGATCAAAAGGAGAATATCGAATCGCTTTGGCGTCGGTGTGCGTATCGATAAAACGATCGCGTATCGGTATATAGTCGATGTTGCAGTAAGTTAATATTGACAAGTGAATCGCGACTGTTATCGAGACACGTGAGGCTCGTTCGGCGAGGGAAACGCCTCTGTGTAACGGAAAATCGTGCAACGACGACAACCGTGTCGCTCGAACGGCGGTGTTTCGTTGGTCCGGATAAACTGGTGTAATGGATAAACCGCTGTACACAACTCCGGGTTGCCCCGATGACTCCCGCTTCGTTGCTGCGGATCGAGCGAACGTTATCTCCGCGTTTGTTTACCCCGCTGTGAAACTCCCGACAAAGTTGCATATTAATAAAAGTTGCAGCAAATTAGTTTAGTTTCGGGGGAGTTTAGTTCCTCGCGGCCGACTTCCCTCATGTAACTTGTCGTTGCAGCCGCGTGTCTCGATGTGATTTCTTAACGCTTGTTCGCGCGCTACCACTGCAGCTTAAGTGCCCGCCGAGACGAAACAAAGTGCCAGCGTTACGACGCGTGTAAACTTAATGCGTGTATCCATCGAGAAGGCAGAAAATGACGTATATAATTGCGTGTAATTGCGGACAATATGCTCCGCGTGTAAGAAATTAAATTGAAGTTTATTTTGTTGCAAACCATTAGGCCGATGAATTCTACGAATGGTTTCACGACCGACACAAACAGCGGATAATAATTATTTAAAACTTGTTTACCGCCCGTGTTTTAATTAAAACATTTATTCATTATGCATTCGTTCATCGCGCTGTATATTAATTGCGTAATTATATAGATATTTATTATTATTGTCATTTTCATATACGCGCGCGACAACCGCGACTGCAATACGTTGTGGAAGTTTAGAGGGCGTACTATCGCATTTTCACGAGAAATTGCACCCTGACAAACTATCAAAGTGCTGGAATATCGTCCCGAGAACATCGCTCTCTCCCCCGGCGCTCACATCGAGTTTGACACGAGACATAAGTCCGCGGACGACTTTACGCGGTATACTACTACCTCCATTCTGTCATCGCATTTTCATCGCACCTCCGTAACGTCCGTGCCATGTTTCATCCGCGCGCGTGATGGATGCCGTACAAATGTGTTCATACGTCTTAACTCGCATCCAAGGTTCCTCGAGATCGCCGAGTAGTAGTGACCAGAGAGGAAGTGGTCGCTGAGCCAAGAGGGAGGCAAACGGGAACGCGAGCGGAGTACGAGAGGGAGGGGGAGAGGGATGGTCCAGAGAAGGGGAGAATTGCGCCTGGATTGTGTTCCCACTTCCTCGCCCGGAGGAGAACTTGTAGTCATATATCAAACCGAGTTCTGTCTTCTCTTCTGTGCCACGGTCCGCTACTGACTCTGCCCTCCGCAAACTCTCTAACTTACGCGGGTACTTACGTATACTCTCCCTTCGTATACCCGACCCTCCGTATGAATACGAATGCACCTTGTCCGGCCAAACGCATCACGGCACATTCTACACCGCGGTCATTTTAGATGTACAGAACGTAGATTCTAATCTGGTAGAGAGAGATATATCATTTAAAGAGGCCTTTACGTGCACAATTGCTTGAGATTGCAATAAACATCTCCGTGTGTGAAATCTCAAAAGATTAATAAACAAATCTCGAGAAACAATGCCCGCACGTGTAAGAAATACATAGAATCGCGTTTATAATTATCTTATTAATGGAAAAAAAAAAACTGACCTAACATACTTATAAATAATAGAGTCTCAATTGCAATTGATTGAGAGCGTAATTTTCGCGGACAATCGTTGGCTGCAAGAAGCCGAATTATACTTTGCGATTCCGAAACATCGAGCAGAGAAAGCCGAACGTGGAATGACAAAACCTCTCGTCGCGCAGATAATATGATTAATGGAACTAAGCCTTTCCCTTCAACCTCCTTCGTCTCGTGCGGACCGAACTCTGCAAGAAACGTCTTTATTCTGACCCATCGAGCGACAACTGTCATTACATCGTCGTCGTCGTCGTCGTCGTCGTCGTCGTCGAGGAACGCCGAGTCGTACCTCGAGGGCTACATATCCCTCTTTATAGGTTCAACGGAGCGCGGAACTCTTACTCAAGAACTGACGACGACGACGTGGTCAGCGTTTTACGCTAATGCACGTCGTATATTCATCTCGCCCGTATCTCGATCCGCAGTTTCGCGACGATTGTGTGCGCCGGTGGACGATAAATGCGGTCCCTTCCGCTAGATTCGCTCAAAGAGGAGCGGGACGAACGTACGAGAAGAATAGACGCGTAAGAAGTCGAGTGGACAAAGTGGAAATGGCGGCATTAGTTTCGCTCCGTACTGCCAGAAAAGGGAGAGGGAGAGAGAGAGGGCTCGCCCTGCGACAAAGTAGTCGAGACATTGTCGGACATTAAGGTCACGTCCAATTCTGAACATTTTTGCGTCGTTCCGTTAGTTAAATGGCGTAGCATCTAGTTCAGGTACTTCAATAACATATCGCTACGTAGATCCGGAGTTCAGTAGCTATTATTCTCACTAATTACAGGTCATTTCAAAATAGGTCAGCAACAAATTTTAATGAGATTAATTTCACTGCGTGGTTAATCGTAAGAATTAATGGCTTGCGAAGCAATCGTATGTAATCGTGCGTGTGTACAAACGTATTTCATCGAATGCATAATTTCAAAAATAACAAAAATTATCGCTTCTTGTCAAATTCCCTAATATTGCTAATCATAGTTTTTAATAAGATCTGCTAATTACTAGATTAAAGTATCATACAAATGAGAAACCAAGAAACTGATTTACAACGAAAAAGAAGTAGCTCTGACGCTAATACCACATAGAGAGAGAAAGAGAGAGAGAGAGAGAGAGAGAGGGAGACAGAAACAAGCGCGGAAAAGGATAAATCACGCTCCTTTGCTTACCCAGCTGCTTTCTTGATTTTGCTAGTCTCGCTTTTCATATCTCGCTACGTAAACTAGACATTGCCGGCTGTCCTAACGAGGGCCTTCGCGAACTCGTACCGTCATACCGTGCAATTGCTGCGCTCTCGTAACCTGAAGAACCCTGAAGTACCGCGGCATGTACGCAGATGCGCTCCGCGAGATACGCCAAGATGATCAGAAGGAACGACGAAGAAAATAAAAAAGAAAAGAGAGCGAGCGACGAGAGCGAAGTCGAGAACGAAACAGGCTTTGTACGAGACGCGGTATTATTGGCGGTGCACGCCGGCGCCGCGCTAATTCATCGCAGGAGATGCGGTAAGCGTATCGAGCGTATTGACATTTCGAGTCTTCGAATCGCAATTACGGTCATAATAGGTACTGTTAACTTGGAGGAAAATGGATGCAAAGCCATCCTCTTCTCCCATTAACCGCGCCATCGCCCTTTGACGATAGACAAGTCAGCGATTATAGCTGACATAATGCAACTTGGACAGAAATTGTATCATCTCGCCAAGCGATTACAAGCGCTGGCTAAATCAATAAGATAGCAAATGCACTTTAGACGTTTGTTATAATAGAGTTGTAAATTACTGCATTAGGTACACTGTATCTCTCTCTCTCTCTCTCTCTCCAATGTATTACATTCTCATAATAAATACTAGAAACAAAATCTTTATCATTATAATATTCCAGTAGATACGTGGATATTATAGTAATTCTTTATTTAATTCGGCATAACCGAATTACACCGCATATTCACGAAAGGATTTAAAATGTCGGCGGTTTTAAAAAAAACTCGTATATTTTACTTTTGGAAATGTTACGTCCTTTACAATACCATGATGGCGTTGTCCGCAAAACAACATAACTTAAAAAACACACATACATAGTCACAAAGAAAATTCCGCATGACAAAGTCGCGGACGCCGACATAGTTTCGGTCGAACGCAAGTCTAAAGAGCGGTAGATAGATATAAGCTTAGAGAAAAGCCAGTGCACACGTATTGTTCCCCGGGCGACACGTGCGACCACATGGTTGCATCTGCACCTACGTGTATTCTAAGCCGTCGACGGCGTAGATAGTATTTCAGACAAATAGAACATTTCGTCCTTCTTTTCTGCACCGGGCTTTAAGGAAAGCGCACGAGTCGTAGAACGAGGAAAGGAAGCTGCTGGAACGAGTAGATATATGTATGTGCCGATATACGAAACGTTGAAAGTCAGCGGAATATCCGTTACTGTGAGTACGAAAAACGCCGGCAATATTTTTCGCTGATAATAAAAACTATTTCGAATACTTATTAGAATTTAAAATTATTTTGTTTTATAGTTTCGCTTTAGTAAAATTTACATTTATATAGATATGTGAATATATACTAATTTGTTCTATAAATTTTCTAATCAATAAAATAGCATTTAAATTAATTAAATCTATTTTCGTTGCTTTCAAAGATGGATACATTCACATAATAACGAAAATAATAAATTGCGTCGGTTATCGACTATGTGCAATATACTCGAAACACGCAGTAAAGTGCATTCAACATACTACTTCGCGCAAAATTCCAACGCTAAATTATTCCAACATGCGAACGAAAGGAACGTCCACGGCGCTTTGGAAACTGTCACACGGTCGTTCGCGTATAAATTAATAAAACGTATTTTGTACCTTTATCGTCACTGTGTCTCAAATTAAACCCGCGGCGTTCTTCTTTGTTTGCATTAATGCATTTCAGATATTTTGAATAATCTTTTAAGAACGGTGAGAGTAAATGAATCAAAATGAAAATGTTCTGACGTCTAAACGCGAAAAGAAAATTAATCCTGCAAAATAAATCGAAATTTCTCTGCGATAATTCTGACATCAACTGAGAAATCATAATTACAAAATAAAAACAAACGAATTAAATAAATTTCGTTATATAATAACAATGTTATAATAATAAATAAATAATATCAAAATTAAATTTTTAATTCTTAAAAATATCTCACCGTACAAAAATACATCTACCATAAATATTTAGAGAAAAGTTAACCATCTTTTTCCATTACTACACCCTAAATGTCCGTAGGTGCTAACGACATTACAACTTGGTATTCTTACAAAGAATCTACGGAAAATCATCCATCATAACCTTCACTTTCCTTTTCAGAAGGTGTTTCAACTTTTTCCCGACAAGAAAGAATAACAGTCGAAACGGGAAGCTTGAAAATGCGTATAGCGCTCTTCTTCGCAGAAGCAAAGTTTTACCTCGCATTAAGAATACTACGGTTAAAGCTTCCGTACTTTTCTCTTCTGTCCATTTCAGTCGTAGACAAATATTCTTTCAAAAACATCAACCGGCAACGAGAATTATACTGCGCAAATATGTCGGCGGTGCGTTTCGTTCTTACGCGAGTCTTTCGTCGGTGGATTACGCTGACGATGAGCAGTGAAAAATTAAATCGCTGTACCGCTCGGGATTACACTATGTATAATGACGTATAATGCCAGAGCACGTTGAAGGAATTGCCGCAATTGCGTTTCCTCGCGTCGCGTCGCAGCCATCTTCTCGGCTCGAGAAAGAGTAGCTAAGTAGCAGGATGAAGTTTCGAAGAGTCTTTACGGTGACATGTATCCGGTTTCATTATAATCTCAAAATGAATTCAATTACCGCTATTAACATAGTCGTTATACCCATCTTTTATTATAATTATATCATTAGTAGAGTCCTCTACTTTAATCAACTACTTTAAATAACTGTTCCAAGTTAAAATCATTAATGCACTTTTTATACGATAATTAATTTCTTTTCAGTTAATCTCAATATAGACTTGTTCTAGATTCTAAATCAACTATTGCCATTCTATTTGACGCGAAAGCCATATTAATGTCACAGCAAACGTAATGTCGGCGAATTATGTCAGCGCAATACCTCATACTTTATCGCAGCATTACACGTGTATGCATACAGGTATTACTAATAATTTAGCAACGATAGCGTATGCGATATCTCTCGCACACTTGGCCAATCGTATTATCACCTGGCATTAGAGAAGATATACGCGGCGACGATAGCACGCCGTGCAAAAAGAGAACGTAACCGTGAAATCGATGGGCCGTTTCTGTAAGAAATGACGAGAGGCGGTAAAAAGAGAAACGGCTCGAGAATAAGATAGTAAGCGTCGTGCAAGAGTAATCGAACCATCCCTCGCGCAAGAGCGATCGGCAGCGCGACGAGATAAGGGCGGGCTGCTATATCGACTCTCTCGTGAGAGGAGCGAGAGGGAACGATGGTCGGAGGTTGGAGAGACCCAGGCGGAAAAGTAGGAAGGGCGAAGGGGAAAGGGGGTGAGTTACGTAGTGATTGCAGCGGAAACCGGAAGCGAGAGAGGCCGAAGGGGAGGAGGGTAGGTGACTAATAGTCGTCGGTTCTACCCCGTTCGCTGACCACCGTCGCGCGCGATCCTGTCCACGCTTTCTTTCCGCATTTCTTACCACACGATGCCGTTCCCCGTCGTCTCGTTTCCTCTTTTACAGCTCTGTATCTATCCATGGCCGCATCTCGCGCATATAGAGAAAGTGAACCGAGCACGTGTTTTTCAGACTCCACTATATTCCGCTTAGCGTGACGTTAATAGAATTAAGTTGGCAATGACGACGCCGTTTCTGCGACTCGAATCACTCGAGATTATCCCGTCTCGGTTAAAAGAAAGCCGAGGATGTTAATCGACGATTCCATCATTGCGAAAGAGTAATTGCACTTTATCTTGACACACGTTCGATTGTTTGATCGGTTTTTGTAAAACAACCGCAAAATGTTTTAGTTCAAAACGTCAAAATGCAGGACGAGAAGACCAATGCAGTACGGTTTTTTTTCTATTTTACACTGAACGCGGTATATTTCGAACAAACAAGCGCTATCTATCTAACAGTATTTGCTTTAACATTATATAAACTAAATGAACATTTTTTGCCAGATGATCTCGTATAACTTGGGAAAAAATATTTTTCGTATAAATATTATTGCAGGCCATTGTCGAACTCTCGCGTAGGAAGTAAATCGAATTATTCGCGGAACTCCCTCTGTCTATCGACATACGATATATTTTTCTTCGTTCGTGCGTCCGTCGAAAATTCGTTTATCCGCCTAACGAATATCAATGGTAGTTACATATTTGGCAACATTTGGATTACAGATTATTTCTTATTTTACCGTCAGCATATCGCGAAAATAAGATCGTATACGTATATTCACCGTATTTTTGCCGTTCGATAAAGCATGTAAAAAACCGATTCAGAGAACCCTCGAAACTCATCGATGTTTAAACATCGTCGATAGAAAACATGTCGTTTAATGAAGTAGACAGTGGCTCGCGTCGCAGCGCATCCGCAGCACCTGCCGTGGTTGCTGCTACAGCAACCTCCCAACACCTTCCGTGATAACGTTCGCGATCGCCGAGACGGCCTCGAATTCCTTCATGAGGTCGAGTATAAATGATACTTCTCGGAAGCGACGCGAGGCTTCCTCGAGCTCGTCGGCGAGGTACGGAGATTAATAGCTCTCCGTCCTGAGAGAGGCCGACGTAGGACTTCCGACGCAGGATGTGTTCGACACGTTCGAGCCAGCCGGCTACATCGCGGATGATTAAACGACCAGTGGATGGTGAGTAATTAAATCAGCGAACAAGATGCAGGAAGTAAATTTCGCTCGGGTACTGTTGGACTCGAGGGAGGGAGGCAGTGACGCGGCGAAAGGTTGCCCGCTAAATTGACGCTTATGGGGTCAGTGATACACCGAGAGGTTACCTCGAGAACGTAAATGAGTCCAAGCGCATTTCGCGTGAAGCACAATGGCCGTTAGCCAAGCTTAAACGTCCGAGAGAAGTGCACGCGCGAGGATAATACCCGGCTAACGATATCGCGCGTCTCTACGGAATGTCCCTGACCAATTTTCTTTCGACAATAGATACTAAGTAAGTAGAAATAGATGGGGAGATCTTGTAGTTTACGAATAAAGAGAAATTAAAATTTTTACACTAATCATTTTTTTCAAACGCGCGCGGTTCGCTTTAAATTGGCATTAGTCATCCATTTCCCTCTCTGTTCTCTATCTCGCGGTAAATTTCTTTTCCTCCTTTTTTCTCTTCTTCCGGCTGGTATAATTCAAGTGTTTGTCGAGTATTGTGTAGTGCGGGCGTATCATGAACGCGTGCTTGCAGCGGCGTGCTTCAAGTGCGCAATGAGAGTAAACCGCCGTCATACAGACCAGAGAAGAATAATATTACACGCAGCCCCCACACATACACGTAAAGCAATAATGCGCGCAATGCACGCAGAGGTGAGCACACGGTAGCAAAACGAGCGAAAAGAATATGCGTAGTATTTATGCGCGTGTATGTGAGTGGCGCTAAAGACAAGGAACAGTCATCGCGCCATTTGCATATCGCGTGTACGTGAAGATGCTATTAAAAGATCGCACTGGTACAATAAATGTGATTAAGTGAATCGAGAATGACAGCTTATTCTAGATACGTGCCGATCGGGCGCGCTTCGTAAATGTTTTAATGAATTAGCGAGAGAGCTTTCGTCTCAAAGCTGAAAATAAGCGAATCAAATCGGCTGACCGGACCGAGAAAATAATGTCCGTCAATAGCGCCGTCGGTGATCCCCTCGACCGACAACAAATGGCCGACCGCGTTCTCTGGGTGTGCGCGAGTTGCGCGAAATAACGTTATTATATTATAAATTTTCCGAATGGATTTTCGCCGAGCTTCACGGCCACGTTGTCGGCCGAAACGCAGATTGGGCGGCGGCATTCGAGGTTTCACGTTTGCAGGAAGTAATTACATCGCGGAATATCACACGGATTGCCCGCGAATGGGGCAGAAACGGTGGAAAGCTAACTTCTATTTTGGACACTTTGCCGCAAAAATATGTGCGTGTATATCGCGACAATTATTTATTGCCGTATTTTACGCTTGGACTTAGATAATAATCAGAATTATGATGTTTGCCTCTATCCCCTTCGTTCATCTCGTTAAACATTTTTCCGTAAAAATACATGCGTATATCGCGACAATATTTATTGCCGCATTATAAACTTGGACAATAATCAGAATTGATATCCTCCTTCATCGATCATCTTGCTAAAC
This sequence comes from Formica exsecta, assembly GCF_003651465.1. Taxonomy (NCBI): domain Eukaryota; kingdom Metazoa; phylum Arthropoda; class Insecta; order Hymenoptera; family Formicidae; genus Formica; species Formica exsecta. Next base: position 175,789 of record NW_021851492.1, on the reverse strand, counting down.
GACTTAACCAATTACGCTATCAACCGGCAAAAACAACGAGTCACGTAAACTTATTTCCTACTTTGTCGAGAATACCTAATACACAATATTTAGGCCACTTTTAAATCGAAAAAAATGTGCATAGTCATACAGTGACACGTTAATGAACCGCGTGCCTGCCGCGAACGGCCTTAATCGCCTTATCTAAAAAAATTTTCAGATTCTGGCGATATATTCCTGAATTACGTATAATGATAAGCGAGCGAACCACGAGGGCGGGAGGAGCGTTCATCAGTTATAGTCGGCTTCAGCAGTGTTTAACCTTACGACATTACATCACGCTACACTCTGACGAAGGGGTTCCGCTGTGTTAAGTTTCGCCGTGCACGAGATCTCGCAATATCAACACCGAAATATTTTTCAAGTTCTACTCGACTACAAAATACTGATAACATTCTTATTATGCGAGTTGCCGATACGCCTCAGTGAAAATATTTATCAGGATAGCGTTAGACATTGTATAATGACTTGAAAACCGATCGGATATGCATCTGCAACTATTTTTCTTTCTCTGCTATACAATATTGTGTGTAATCTTTATTTTTATACATTTTTAAAAATATATTTTACAAATTATATCACGCACACAATATATTATATACAAGAATTTTATTTCTCTCTTTATATCAACGTAAAATAAATAGCAAGGTTTTAAACTAATAACTATTTATATCTAATCAATATCTCCTATTCTCGTACTTTTTAATGGGATCTTCCTAACATATATATATGCTACGCTATAATTACTGCGATAGTGTAATCGACGCTACGAGCACTACAAACTAGAGAACAATTTATCGCTTCGGGGGTGCCATTTGTCAACGCGATTACAGATCCAGAACCAACGCCCTTTCTGCTCCCTTTGCTGCAGAACTGAATAGTACTAAAGATATATCCGCCAGAGGGAAAATACAGTTTCGTGGTGCACGAACCACGTTGCAAGCCGAGTCGCACAATTAAGCATTCTGACATAAAGATTTCAAACCATATACCGGTATTGCCGGAATCTCGCCAATTAAAGCGGAATTCGTCGGGTCGGTGGCATTCGTTCAAATTGCTGACGGTTCAACGGCACGGATATGTCATTGACCTCGAAGACTTTTTATTTCAGTCACGCAAAAAACATTACGAAATATCTTACTATCTATGCACCTATAAATCTTTTTATGACGATTTCTCTTCCATGAACAAATTTCGATGCATGAACAGAAATATTTTATGCATAATATGCAATATATAATGCCTGTGTATACCATGGCATACCATATCGTTTTACACTGTTACAAAGATTGGTATTTTGCATATGGAAAATGGAAATACTTCCGCACGAGTCATAAATTTTTACACACAGTGTTATTAACTCTCCTATTAGTTAAAGAAAAAAAATTGTTTTTACAAGAAAATGCAATCTCAAATAATGTTCGCGCACAAATAATGTATAAATAACAATAAAATTTAATAACGCTGTCCAAGAACTTTTAATTTATCACTGTATAATAGTATTTCTGTCATATATAAAAAATATAACATTTATGGAAACCTATATCGTCGAAAACAAAATTTAGAAGTTGCATGTCGTTAGAAAAAATACGAAGAGAATAAAAATCGTAAATCGAAATCATTAATCAAATAATGATACGCGTATGAGGTCGCGACTATGTCTGAAACTATGCGTGATAACGTTCATAAATGTTCCGCGATCATGTAAAGAGGAAACGAAAAGGCAAGCTGTCACCAGAACGACGTACCGCCTGCCGTGAAATCGTAGAGAAGCGCATTTGTTGCCCCGAAGCGTGTCGAGTGCTCGTAGATCACTCAACTCAGCTCGTGCCACTTGCAATTCTAAAGAGAGAAAGATATATATAGGAGTCTCGAAACTATAACTTCTCCTTTCTGTCATTCCATTTGTAGATTCTTTGATCAACTTAAAATCCACATTCTTAAATATATTTTTCAATTGAATATCGCCTCTTGTAAAGTATTAATTTCCAACATTGAATATTTATTCGACTAATTGTAAACTTAAAATTAAAGTTCTTTAGAACGTATCAGTATTTTTCGCCGTAAAAATAAATTTAAGAAGAACTTCCATTGTGTGTTAACTACTTATAATTCAAAGGCTATTTCAGTTTGGAATTTTGCGTGTATGAATAACTCGTGCGTAAAAACGGACGCAAATATCCGCCAGAGAAGAGAGGAGAGGAGAGGAGCGTGCGTAAAAACGGACGCAAATATCCGCCAGAGAAGAGAGGAGAGGAGAGGAGAGGAGGCTATCAACCGGCAAAAACAACGAGTCACGTAAACTTATTTCCTACTTTGTCGAGAATACCTAATACACAATATTTAGGCCACTTTTAAATCGAAAAAAATGTGCATAGTCATACAGTGACACGTTAATGAACCGCGTGCCTGCCGCGAACGGCCTTAATCGCCTTATCTAAAAAAATTTTCAGATTCTGGCGATATATTCCTGAATTACGTATAATGATAAGCGAGCGAACCACGAGGGCGGGAGGAGCGTTCATCAGTTATAGTCGGCTTCAGCAGTGTTTAACCTTACGACATTACATCACGCTACACTCTGACGAAGGGGTTCCGCTGTGTTAAGTTTCGCCGTGCACGAGATCTCGCAATATCAACACCGAAATATTTTTCAAGTTCTACTCGACTACAAAATACTGATAACATTCTTATTATGCGAGTTGCCGATACGCCTCAGTGAAAATATTTATCAGGATAGCGTTAGACATTGTATAATGACTTGAAAACCGATCGGATATGCATCTGCAACTATTTTTCTTTCTCTGCTATACAATATTGTGTGTAATCTTTATTTTTATACATTTTTAAAAATATATTTTACAAATTATATCACGCACACAATATATTATATACAAGAATTTTATTTCTCTCTTTATATCAACGTAAAATAAATAGCAAGGTTTTAAACTAATAACTATTTATATCTAATCAATATCTCCTATTCTCGTACTTTTTAATGGGATCTTCCTAACATATATATATGCTACGCTATAATTACTGCGATAGTGTAATCGACGCTACGAGCACTACAAACTAGAGAACAATTTATCGCTTCGGGGGTGCCATTTGTCAACGCGATTACAGATCCAGAACCAACGCCCTTTCTGCTCCCTTTGCTGCAGAACTGAATAGTACTAAAGATATATCCGCCAGAGGGAAAATACAGTTTCGTGGTGCACGAACCACGTTGCAAGCCGAGTCGCACAATTAAGCATTCTGACATAAAGATTTCAAACCATATACCGGTATTGCCGGAATCTCGCCAATTAAAGCGGAATTCGTCGGGTCGGTGGCATTCGTTCAAATTGCTGACGGTTCAACGGCACGGATATGTCATTGACCTCGAAGACTTTTTATTTCAGTCACGCAAAAAACATTACGAAATATCTTACTATCTATGCACCTATAAATCTTTTTATGACGATTTCTCTTCCATGAACAAATTTCGATGCATGAACAGAAATATTTTATGCATAATATGCAATATATAATGCCTGTGTATACCATGGCATACCATATCGTTTTACACTGTTACAAAGATTGGTACTTTGCATATGGAAAATGGAAATACTTCCGCGCGATAAATTTTTACACACAGTGTTATTAACTCTCCTATTAGTTAAAGAAAAAAAATTGTTTTTACAAGAAAATGCAATCTCAAATAATGTTCGCGCACAAAAAAATAATGTATAAATAACAATAAAATTTAATAACGCTGTCCAAGAACTTTTAATTTATCACTGTATAATAGTATTTCTGTCATATATAAAAAATATAACATTTATGGAAACCTATATCGTCGAAAACAAAATTTAGAAGTTGCATGTCGTTAGAAAAAATACGAAGAGAATAAAAATCGTAAATCGAAATCATTAATCAAATAATGATACGCGTATGAGGTCGCGACTATGTCTGAAACTATGCGTGATAACGTTCATAAATGTTCCGCGATCATGTAAAGAGGAAACGAAAAGGCAAGCTGTCACCAGAACGACGTACCGCCTGCCGTGAAATCGTAGAGAAGCGCATTTGTTGCCCCGAAGCGTGTCGAGTGCTCGTAGATCACTCAACTCAGCTCGTGCCACTTGCAATTCTAAAGAGAGAAAGATATATATAGGAGTCTCGAAACTATAACTTCTCCTTTCTGTCATTCCATTTGTAGATTCTTTGATCAACTTAAAATCCACATTCTTAAATATATTTTTCAATTGAATATCGCCTCTTGTAAAGTATTAATTTCCAACATTGAATATTTATTCGACTAATTGTAAACTTAAAATTAAAGTTCTTTAGAACGTATCAGTATTTTTCGCCGTAAAAATAAATTTAAGAAGAACTTCCATTGTGTGTTAACTACTTATAATTCAAAGGCTATTTCAGTTTTGAATTTTGCGTGTATGAATAACTCGTGCGTAAAAACGGACGCAAATATCCGCCAGAGAAGAGAGGAGAGGAGAGGAGAGGAGAGAGAAACGCGGCGGATGCATAATAGGTCAGATCCCATGTGTGAACCCTAATTAATTTTTCGATTCGCATTGCGCGCTCCTAAAGCAATTAGTTTTCAAGAAGAACAAGCAACTCGAGGAAACCACCGACTATACATGCACATATTTGATCAAATAAGTTACATTGCATCCTAGTTTCTAAACACAACTACATACTACGTATATATCGTTTACCACATACACACATCTCTTGTACATTTCTTATTTCGTCAAGATAATACCATATATTTTTGTCTTTTATTCTTGCTATATATCTAGAGCAAAATCGCTTAAAAATATACCTATATTAATACCATCACGAACTTTAAATGACAGAAACAATCATATAAAAGTCGGATGTTTAATATATCGTATAAATAAATCTTACAGAGTTGTAACGCGATTGTAAATAAACATTATCTTGTAAACACGCAAGAGACGCTATTGATTTTACGTGGATAACAGAAAAAGACTCTCATCGTCTTATATCCATTGATTTCGCGTTCAGCTCGATTAAATATTTTTTGTGATCCAACGATTAATACAGCCATTATCAATAACTGGATGTAACTTATTATACCAAATAATGTTACGCATGTCGAAATTAATATAAGGCATTCGGCGTTATTGCGCTACTCCCGGAGAAGACGGTACCGGCTGCGCGACGCAATTATACTAGGAGAGGAAACCACCGACTATACATGCACATATTTGATCAAATAAGTTACATTGCATCCTAGTTTCTAAACACAACTACATACTACGTATATATCGTTTACCACATACACACATCTCTTGTACATTTCTTATTTCGTCAAGATAATACCATATATTTTTGTCTTTTATTCTTGCTATATATCTAGAGCAAAATCGCTTAAAAATATACCTATATTAATACCATCACGAACTTTAAATGACAGAAACAATCATATAAAAGTCGGATGTTTAATATATCGTATAAATAAATCTTACAGAGTTGTAACGCGATTGTAAATAAACATTATCTTGTAAACACGCAAGAGACGCTATTGATTTTACGTGGATAACAGAAAAAGACTCTCATCGTCTTATATCCATTGATTTCGCGTTCAGCTCGATTAAATATTTTTTGTGATCCAACGATTAATACAGCCATTATCAATAACTGGATGTAACTTATTATACCAAATAATGTTACGCATGTCGAAATTAATATAAGGCATTCGGCGTTATTGCGCTACTCCCGGAGAAGACGGTACCGGCTGCGCGACGCAATTATACTAGGAGAGAGAGAGAGACGTTGTTTGGGAATTTAAAAAGTCCGACCGCGCGGGGGACGAAATTTGCTCCCAGAAAGAATGGCGACGACGTCGCACGTTGCCGCCGGGTGTTAACGCAGCATTCCATTGCCCTCATAATAAATTCCAAGACCGAGTCGACTCTAACTCTGCGCGCGTTTTCGCACTCCTCCTCTCTATTTCCTCTCTCCATATCGCGGCAACTCGAGAATTCCGTGACGGTCAGAAGAGAGAGGGAGAGAGGGAGGGAAGGTTATACCTTTAATTAGCGGCTCGGAGTTGAACTTTTTGGCGGATAGATAAGGATATATTTACTGCGTTCGCGCTCGCGCTCCTTCGCACGGCGACGACGAAGACCGGCGAGCTGGAGTAACCGAGCGAGGTTAACCGCTGTGCTCTTCGGCTTCGGGGGGGCCTCCGGTAGTATCTTATCCCGTATACACCGCGGGCCCCCGGTGCTGCGCGAGAGATACGGTCGGGGAACGAACCGGCCTAGCGATGTACACGAGTCACTATCGAGATCGGAGTACATTACCGGATTCATTCGTATACGTAACGACTTCCCGAGCTGCCATATCATTCTCGCATGAATACGCGACGTTGAATCACATCTTGATAAAACCTACAGTGCACCTCTACGTGAGTCAGGTCAAATTTGATTATTACAAGTCTCCCGGCATGAATAAGCGAAAATCACGGACGTGATTTAAGAGTACGCTGTTTGATGTAAGAGCGCAAGCATTATTATTTCCAATAATTTTCTCACGTTTTTATCTAAGTACATCGATGTGCGACATAAATAAGATTAGGGCAATGATATAATTTGAAAAATAAATTTCAAAAAAATTTCTTAATCTTCAGCGATGCGTTTGAAATGCAGAAAGAATTTTTAGTTCGGTTAAACATCAGGTAAAGTATTTTTGCAGTCAAAGTAAACGCAAATAAAAACTTGTTTAGTACCTCGAAGCCATTCGTAATAAAGGCCGATTTTTTAAAAATACGATAAAAAACGCCCGTCGAGAGCCTGGCGCATTATCTGCGACGCGGCTAATTGATAACGCCGTCGAGATTAGCTTTGCTCAAGCCAATTTAGGTAGTCAGATGTGCAGATTAAGGGCGAGATGTAGAAGAAATCGGCCGCTTCTACGTCGCGACCGCGCAAATTTACTGCCGCTTGGCATGAAAGCCGATCCTCCTTTCTCTCTCTTTTCCCCCGCGCTTCCTTTTCTTTTATTATTTCTCCATCCACCTTCTTTTCTCTGTCCCGTTCTGTTCCTGTGATCGTTCATTCCCGCGTGTCTTTTCTTTTTAATCTTCCTGTCCGCGCGTATTGTAGAGTAAAAGCGCAGAGGCTAGAATTAAAACACGGAAATATAAAGTTAAACCATTACCTTAACACTTTGTTTTTTCTCATCTTTCGATTTTTTTCGTGCTCTATCTCGATAGTAAGAGATTAAGTAAGGCGACGAGATAATCGATCAGTATCTCCTCGTACCGATCTTGTAAATGTGAGAAATTAGATAACAAGGGTAAAAAAAAAACGACGGAAAAGAGAATAAACATGAAAGATAAAATTATTAACGACTGTCAAGTGTTCTTCGGCATTATCGACGAAAGAAATAATAATGACACTCTGTTGAAAAGAAAAAAATTCTGATTTTCAGTCCTTAACGAGAGCGAATAGTCTCTGAATAAAATTCATCGAGGACTCTTGTATCTTTGTAACAAAAGTGAAGTATTCTTTCGCAGTTGAATTATAAATACTTCTGTCTTTGACTTTCCACCTAATATCCGATAATACTTGTATAAAAATTTAACATCGCGAAAATATTAAACGAAGTGTGAACAAGAGCAAAATGTCCTCTTCAAAAATGAATATATAAGGTAATACTAAATGTATATGAAAGCAAACATAATTAGAATAATAAACTTCCTTTTTTATCGTAAATTATCAAGCACGTGAAAACGATCGAAAAAAAAAATCTCGAAACAAACATTCTTCCATGGCGCTTGTATTTTCGCCTGTATTTTCTCGTCAATAACAGCGAGAAGGGTTTTCGAATCGTAAATCGCGCACACGGACATAGATAATAACACTCGTTGCGCCAAAAACCAGTTCCTGAAACCACTCTCGCCGCGATCGTTGTTCCTTCCGATCGTCGATTTCTGACGTGCGTCAAGAGGAGAGCTCCCGGGTACCGTCTACTCACGGACACATAAATATGTGCTTCTGCGGTCCCTTCGTATCCACGGCTCAAAGAGCCGGTTAAACAACCAGTGTAAAAACTTATCGATTTTATGTCTCAATATATGAGGAAAGGCGGAAGGAGAAAGAGAGGGAGAAAGGAAAACAAAAAGAATGAAAGAGGCGGAGGAGAAAGAGCCGCCGTTTCTCGAGCGAAAAAAAAATGAAACAAATCGAGATGCGTGAATGCGAAACGCCGCAGATCGGCAGGAAGGAAATAAGCGGCAGTAAAAAGTTAACCGCGACGAAAAGGTGAGACTACATTCGCAGAATGAACGAGAGAGAAAGAAGGAGAAAGAAATCTGCGAACCGTTATTAGCATTATTTTCTTTGCGTCATATATTAATTGGTAACGTGACTAATTAGCAATTGAGTTGTGGCCAATGATTTGACAGCTTAATTCAACGCGTGCCACTTGAAAAAATTTCCCGAGCAAAATTTAAGTGGGATCGATCGCGTAGAGTTTTAGCGAATCGCTAAATTTCTTATCAAAATAAATCTCCATTCGACGCGCATTGATACGAAGAGAAGGAGCAAACACGACGATGTGACGACCAAAATTCGCACCTAGATGCGAGTAAAACTGATAGTTCTGTATCCCGGGGAAACGAGTCAAAACTTCTGATTCGGTGACACCATTTCCGGAACAGCATCCGAGCGAACTTTAACTTGAGCCAACCGGACACAGAGATCAATTCGATCTTTATCGTGACTATCGCGAGCCCTCTTTAATTGGAAGACTCTACCAAGCTTCAAGCGCTTCTATTAAATCTGCTTCGATAGTTTCAAAGTACATATGTATCTCCGAGTAAGTTAAGCGAGTAGAACAATTTGTATGGCAAAAAAAGGTATTCGGATTATAAAATCAATGCGTTAATTAATCTTTTAAATATAACAAGCATCATGAAAATGTTCAGCAAAAAAAAAATGATGGTAAACTTTTTTTTACATATTCTATGTTAATTTATATGGCTGGCCATTAAAACTGCAATACTATATATATAGTGTTACAATTTTAAAGGCCAGTAATTTAAATTATTAAATATATTTCGTTGCAATTGATACACTGTATAACATTGATAAAGAATGCAATTATGTAATACTGATATTCTCGAAAAATGATAATTTTTTGTTTGTTAATATATAATTTGAAAATAGCATCGTTTCGTTATGTTCGTAACAATTCAGCAAATATTACAACATACATTCTCACTCAAACGTGTCATCGAAGAAATATACAGTAAAAGTGCAATGCACGTCGACTGCGAGATCACACACATATATACATACCGAATGTACTCTTCGCCAAAATTAACCAAATCATATATATATAAGTATACACTCACACACAACAACCTTCATCATGCAAAAGCACTCATCCCGTACATTTGAAAACTTGGGATTGTTAATTAATATCACTGTTGTGTATTATAAAGTGGTCATCGCCGCTTCCCACATATACATTTTTAACTTGGACTTGAACTACATTATATGATCCTTTACCTCGCTCCCTTCCCTAAAGCCGATATTACTCCTCGACATAATGTTCGAGTAATAACCATTAATTTGTATGATCGGTTTGCAAGCCACCGTGCACTACGCGTAATCTACTACATTAAACGAGCGCTCGGAAAGGTGATTTCTCAACGCCACGTGATTCGTTTCTCTACAAGGACGATATGTACGTACTTTCTTTTTACAAGGAGACGAATCCGAGCGATCGTTCAAGCGACCAAATTCGGCCCGCCTGTGGAATCACGAACCGGCTGCCGCTCGAACACGAAACAACGAGCAAAACAACGACGGGAGGTATGCAAATACGATGCTTGGATTCTGTTACGAATCAATGCGATCGCTTAATTAGCGAAGAGCCTGACTCCTACCCCTCGCGCTCCTTCCACGTCCTCCTCATCTTTTAAACCCGTCTAACATTTCCTGTCCTTCTCTATCCTGACATTTTTCTTTCATTCCCACCCTCGCCAGCTCTTTCCGATACGATTCATACCGCCGAGTGCACTCTCCAGAAAAGCAAGCCGTTTTGATGCTCTTAACCGTCCATTTCACTGGCAATCCGGATATTACGAAACGTCTCAAAAGATTCCTTGAGAAGATGTCTTCGAGATCACCGTATAGACGAGCTTATATATCTCCTGTAATCGCAGCGACAATGCCTTTCGAGTGAGATATGTATAAATGTATAACGTAATACATGAGTCGTCTTTAATATTAATAAATGAAGAAATTATTCTAATACAACTTGAAAACATAATTATTTTATTAAATTTTTCCCTTTAGCGGTATATGTCGAGAATGATTTTTTTTTTTTTGTACGACGCAATAAAATCTGTGTGTGTAGCAGATATTACATATCATAAAGTAAATAAAGACAAGCATGCAAGGAAGCAAAAAGTCCATTCGATCGCGATATTAAATATCCAGCAGCACTGCGAAATAATGTAGTTCAATATGACATAATAAAATTTGTAGAAATATATTCGATGTTTAAATAAAATAGTGGGAAATACCGGAAAAAAATCTCATTGTGTGACGATTTCATATATTCCCGGTTGACGCCGTTTTACACCCACACACACACACACACACACATACATACACCATAGTTTAATATATATATGATATAATAAAATCAGCAACAAATATATTTAATTGTCGGATGCGAGAGAAGAACGAAAAATACTAGATAAATTGATACGCTCGATGCGGTATATGGAAAAATCTCTTTCTCTCGTATTACGCTACGAAACAATCTAGGCATAAAACTGTACAATGTTTAATATAACTATATAATAAATTCTTTAGAATATATTAAATATTTGATAAAAACACGAAGAGAATACAAAGAGCGTGCGTGTTTAACGGAAATTAGTATTGACGGATACAATACATTCACGATTCAACGTTTATTATGCATTTCCGTTAACGTTGTTAATATATGTATATATCTCGATTCACAGAGGGCTGAGATAGAAAAATATTTCACGAGTCACGCTTTTTCGCTCGGCACGCGTGCAAAATCGAGTAACCAGCAAACTATGTTCGATTGCCGCATCCGTCGTTTGGTGAAACGCGTTATCGTTCTACCTCTATCAATCTCCTTTCCTTAACCAGTCGGCCACATATATACCTTTCCTCAACAGCGAGAGACGCTTCATTATATTGCATCTGCGGGATGCATTACGGAAACTCGTTCGAAGGTATCGAAGGTATTATAAGAGGTGCTTCCATGAAGACGGCTGTCTTACTGGGCTCACTTTGGGAAACGTCGTGTATCGCGGAATCAAGAAGGAAGATGAAACGAGCGGGGACAGGAGGTTAAGCAGAGGGAGAGGAAAGAAGAGAGAGAGAGAGAGAGAGAGACAAGAGAATCTCCCGCCTAGCCGGCTACGAGGTACGCGAGGATAAGTCGCGGATCGGAGTGATAAACGACTCCGGCGTTATTAATTGCGGCCTCCATTAACTGATGAGTCCCCCAACCTGCACCCACCCTATCCGCATCCGTCCCCCCCGCCTCGGCCTCCGCTCGTTTTATTCTCGCGAGAGGCGTTCCTTGTTCCTCCGCCGCTTACTCGCGGCGCGGATAGACGCGTAAGACCGAGCGAAAGCGAGAAATCCTTTGCGCGATCTCGGGAGAGGCAAATGATCCGCGAGGAGGACGCGCACCCGCTGCGGGGAAAGCCCGTGATGCTTTGCAAATGAGCCGAGGGTAGCTTCCTGATTTTTACGGGGCCCGTTAATGAATCGCCCGCGCGTCCTTCGGTCCGAGAGCGCGGACTCGATTTATCGTCTCGCGCTTCTCGACTTGCGAGCCCGAGAGTCGGCCCGGCTCCGCTCGGCCCGGCGTGACGCGGCGCGTTGTTGCTCGATGTTGGATGAGAAATCGGTATCGCATGATAACCGTGTCCAATGCTCCGATAATGCATATATTATTGTCGGCGCATTCCCCTTACACTTTGGGACGAGAGAGAAAAGTGTACGCTATATACGCACTATACAGCGATATACAAAGATGACGGCGGAATTTAATATCATGCAATGAATATATCTGCTTCGTCGTTATACCCTTCATTCATTAACCCTACAACGGCATAACGAATCTCAGGCGGATCTCAGAGGAATTTCACAATCACATTCTTCTCTGTGTAGAGGCGGGCAAGTTTTGTTTCTCTCTTGTAAGTACGTTTTTCCAATTAGAACGCAACAAAGGAAGAGGAAAAGGTAATCACCGGTCCCTTCCCCTCCTCCCCCTCACGCTATATTACGTGTTGCAAGCTCGACGGCTGCGTTCTGCTCGATAATCGCGAGCCGTATCACCGGTTCTCTTACAGGAGGTAGGATTAGTTATGGTTCTTTCGGAAGAGAGTATCATACAAATGATTCTAAGGGCACCCAGTCCGCGTGGTACTCCGTTGCAAATGAAAACCGGATGGATTTTTACGGTACCCGTCCAATTAATTGCGGTATGTCCGACGTAAAAGTGCACCGGCGTTGTTGACGGCAATGGCGACAAGGAGAAATCATAATCCGCGGAGAAGGATTATTACACTGCCATTCTCCAAAGCACGACCGGCCGCGCTTTTAACTCTCGCGAAGGACTCATTATTACCATTACAAGTATATGAATAATTCCTACTAATTTTTACGACATCCGTGTAACGTTTTATTACGGCACAGCTGTCGGCCACGGGACACGACCATCCACCTAAAAAACACACGTTTGTCCGTTTCAAGCTGCATTTCTAAGTGACCAATGCCATCTATTATGAACGGGTAATTTCCCTCTGGAAAAACAGCAGTGATGGAGAACTGTACTGTATACATTGAGAAAAGCCGCTCTACGCTGTAATTGCCGCTTAAAAATACACACGCGACAGCAACATGTAACAATTTTGAAACGATCGTGTAAAACGAGAATATTTTAGACATATAATAATAACTTGCTATATCTATTTTTTAGTAATTATTTTCAGTAATTATTTTCAAACTAAAATTCTAGATAACCCTAACAAATCTTTATTTGCCAATAACTTTTTCTTCCATCTTTTATTTCCTTAATATACTCAAATACTTCGTTCAATGGAAAGAAAAAAGAAATTATGAAGAAATAAAAAGAGCCAAATAAAATAAAAGATATCAAATAATACTAAAGATTTAATTCACATGGTTATCGTCCATAAGCGAATTTTATAAAGAGCTTATATTCCGTCCCGAGCGACGGTATCGATTGTTCACTGGTAAGTTTTATTTATTCGTCCCCGGTGATTCAATCCGAGCTATATCCGACGACGTTGCATTCACCGTGCTGCATTTCAAATATCCGATGCAATTAATCCAAGTGCATCACAAATATACGGCGAAGCGAAATGGTCGCCTGAATAAAACGCCTTGTATAGAGGATTAGGACAGACATTCGCATTACGTCTGTATCGAACAAGATACGAAGCTTCAACGTATCGTTATTTTATCAACCGAGAGCGAGTAACGCCCGTTATAAACCGAGTTAATTAGGAACACAGTTTTTGCGACCGTACCGATTACATTTTTGATAATCGAGGCGCGAAATATCGCGAGAAATTACCAAAACGATTTCTCCACGAACCTTTACAAGAGACCGCTGAAGGAACTCACAAAGATGGAAACAAAAGAGGTGGCGGAATAAAGAAAGGAAGGAAAGGAAAGAGGAAGAAGGCAAGAAGTACGAAAACAAAGAGGGCAATCATAACGATGGTAATCTCTGCGGTTGACGTACAATTACCTTCGTCAAGGCGTCTAGGAAAATAACCAATTTCAGAAGTGTTTATTGCAGACTGTAGCGTGCTTCATTGTTCGCGCCGTTAATGAGAGGGAGCGAAGGCGGAGATCTGGCGAAAGAGCAGGCGCGCGTTGTACTTTTTAATATCAATTGTACCAACCTGCTGCGTTGCATTCCGATATTCGGTCCGAAAGATCGTTAAGAACGACCGCGAGAAAATGTCACGTCGAGATGATAAATCATAATGTATGTATTATAACGAAAGAGGTTAAATTGTTCAAAACGTTTGCAGCACAATTCTCGCACTGTCATGCTAAGAAATGCGAAATATCACGTCCACCAATAATGTCGAGAAATATTCTCTATTCGTTCTCTCGATTCAATCTACTCCGACCCGATTTCGAGAAAAAGTAGGTCCCGATAAAATCCATCCTCATAAAAATCATAAATTGCAACATTTGCCGGTCGCGAATGAAAGTTTTTATAAAAAGACTTGTGAATATAAAATGCTTTTCCAATTATCCAATTTGCTTTTGTGCGCTACAATTTGTAGAATTACAAAAAAAAAAGTGTCTTATTTTTACAAGTCAAATAACCATATATTATCCTTTCCAAAATAATTTTATTTCTTATTGATCCGTAGAAAGCTAAACGGCGGAAAATTCCGCAAATGTCGTTCGTGACACGTTACTCTTTGATCGTTTACACTTCTTCCCGCCTTCCTCCTATCCTACGAGGACACCTTGAAACTCTCGAGCAAGATCTGCTCTTCAGTGTTGTACTTCTCTGTCACGATCACGTTTGACCGATTTAAAACTTTTTGTTTGCGCTCCTCACACGGAGAGAAACTTTCACACGCGAGCGCGATTTACTTCCCATCGAGTCGTATTCTATATCACAAGAAAAGATATGACGAAATATTCTCGATGATTTACTCGACTAGTATAAATTTGTAATATCGAAAAAAAATACAAATAATTATATTACCATATATTTATATTTAATATGCATAAGCATTACTTGCAAGAAAAATATTTTTTGTAACTATTTTTTGATAACTATCCGAAGGTCGCTCGATAAGTTCTCTAGTGCATTCGGTGAGTGGGTATAAATTATTTTGCCGGAAAATGATCTCCCCGTGATGGCGTGGACTATGAGGGTGAGAACGAGCGCGGAATAAAGTTAAAGAAAGTAAAAAGAGCAGAGCGAATACCGAGAATCCAACACCGATTGGTCGCCAGAGGCAGGAACAGACGATCCAGGAGTGGCAGGAGATGGAGTGTGAAACATCGGCCCATCCTTCCTGCCCTTCCTGTATCGGTCTACAATGTTCCAACTATCGTTTCGCGCTCGGCTAAATCGTGTACCGTTGTTTGAGGCTCGTATTGCAGGATTCGCTTTTTCACCGAAGAACTAGTTAAACTGTTTCGAGAAATGTGCAATGCCAATCAAATACCGATTACATTACGTCGCAATGCTTTTAGTATAGCACTGCCTTTTACAAAATACAACGGAATGGAACAAACAAATTTGAATTTTCTATTAATTACGCATCAATTAATTATAGATATGACATAAGAAAGATGAAATAATTTTTCCTTCTCGATGCGATAATATATATTTTATATCGCGAATTCGATCGTTATATCAATTCTTGTTGAATAAAATCGGTATTATACTTTTCACATTTTTAATCATAATAAAAATTTTATTTTCATATTCACCTTATTTCATAATCGGATCCATAATTACAAATGTGTTTCCGCTCTCGAGAGATACTACCCAAAGAAAAATAGCCTCACAATGTCACCATAACGAAAACTCTAAGTTGGTCCGCGAGCCTGATAATGGACCGATCGTCGTCATGAATCTTTCTTTATGGTCTCCTCGAACTTCTCGAGCACGGTATATAATGCACCACGGTATGCCCGCGGACGCAGTGCGATTCAACTGTATCCATGTGTCCGTGAATCCGAGTGTGCGCATATACGTATGTAAGTGAGAGATGAATCCAGAGAGAGAGAGAGAGAGAGGGAGAGAGAGGGAGAGAGAGAAGGGGAAGTTACATATTGTAGATACGAGAATACATAGAATAATGTATACCAACCATATCGGTAGGTACCTACTGCCCTACTATGTAGACCACGTGCGCTCATGGGCCATGCATCTTCGATAAATACCTTCGGACCTTCGGAAGACGGCAGGCAGGTGCAGAGATATAAAGTAAAAATTTTTACCGAGGCAGCAAAGCCGCCAGCCCGTGCGGATTATATGTACCAGTTTGACACATTGATTTTAGCAACGAAAAAAAGCTAGATGATAATAAAAGGGCTCTCTCGATTATTTTCAAGACTCATGTGGTAGTAATGGTTTTCATTAATTAAAGTTCAATGAAACGGTTCCATGTGTGGATTTTTTTTCCCTTGTTCCCTTGGAAATTTATAAATGCGTTAACGCGCGCGCGCGCGTATTTATAGGTTGAATCCGGCAATAACTTAACCGATCGCACGCGAATCCTGTGCACTCTTGCTCCATCGGGCTTTCGGAAGGCACACACAACACATCGGGTGAGCATAAAATATAAATTTTTTTTCCAGCGAGCAAGGGCCATGCGTCAAGATTACGTGTTAACTTAGTGCGCAAAGTGCATAACGATACCATACAAAATAGACGGTGATGTAGCGGATAAAAAGTTGTCTCGCAGAGCGGCATTCAATAATGAAAGATTCTTCCTCAAATATACATAAATATTCACTATAACAACGGTGTCTTGTAATGATTTATACATTATACGCATCTGTTATTCGCAAAAACTATGATTAATAGTGGTTTAGTCGAAATCGTGATGCATTTCAGATAACGTTAACCGTTCATTATTACGACCGATATCAAATTGCAATTGCATCATTAATGAAATAAAATTCGCGTGATTGATACAGAGGAAGCAATTCCTACGCCTATACATTAACGAAATATTCTTTGTGCCGTACTGTAATGCTCGGCAAGACGATTATTAAGTATGCTGCGGAGAGAAATGTTGCGTACCAGGATATTATGCTCAATGTACTAATAACCGCAATTAGTTAACATTCGATTCGCTTAGTCTCTCGCTCGTGCAAGTTTATTAACAAATTAACGACCGCGTGTGCCGACTCGTGCTCAGAAGGTTGCTTTTGAGACCGCGCGATTTATGTTACCAATTAAAATCAGTGGCATGTACACGCTTTACATCACGGTAAGTTTTAATGGCTGCATTCGCCGTCATGATCGTGTTTTCAGTTCGCTTCGGAAGGAAAAGGTAAAAGTATCCAGGCCTTCGATTCTAGAAATCGCCCACCTCACCACTACAACGAGCGGTTTAGCACAACACACATGAACAACCACCAATGTCGCTCTGCGACTCGTAGGTGAAAGGACGAATGTCTCGTAACCGTACATAAAACATCCTTCGGCTGCAAGCCGCAAAACGACACATTCTCAGTTCTCGAAAGGCACCGATATATTCTCATACGACGTAAGGCGCCGAGAGTAAAACAACCTTCCTTAGGAACGATACTCGATTCCACGCAAACAACGGCGCGTCTCAGCTCGGCTAACGTGCACAGTGACTGGAATGCCCGATAATAATTCAATAGCCAGTTATTTATCGGTAATTCGGCGGTCGTTCCAATATCGCCAGGTGGGCGACCTGGCGCGAAAGACCGAGAAAAGAGAGGCAAGAGCGAAAGAGAAAAGAGAAAGAGAAAGAGAGAGAGAGAGGGTCTCATAGTCGGAGAAATCGAGAAATGTGGGACGAGGGATGCCATTAATTTGGCAGCCGTTGTTCGACTCGCCCACCGGGCCCTCTTCCCCCTTTCTCTCTTCCGCCGGGCCTTAGCCTATGTCCGAATTCCTCGGCTAACGTTGGAACTACACACGAGACGCAATATAAGCCTGTTTTCCTCGTCGATTCCACCCTCCACCCGCGCTTCCTCTATATCCGCGCACCCGCGCGTGCACGTATATTTTTGCGCTCTCCTCCTTCCCTCCCCCCCCACCCTTCTTTCTCCTTCCAATTTTTCTCTTCCCCGCGAAATTCCATCCACCTTCGAACTTTTTTCCTCTCTCCCCTTGCCATTCCCTTTCCCATTCCTCCAGCCCTTATTGCTTCTATCAACGTGCCCTGCTTGATTTATACATCTATATGTTCCGTTTCGTTCTCTGTAGACAAAAAGGGAAGGAGGGGAAGAAAGGGAGGAAGGGGAAGAGGAAGTGAATAGCAACGTGTAAGGTGTAACCGACAAGGCACCTTACCTTAACGACGCGGCTTGGATACGATATTATCGTCTTGGATAAGTACATAGTCTGTATCGCGCTGCATATTGTATCGGGAAGATGTTAAATGTATGCAAGAGCGGAAATCATATTTATGACCGAGATATGAAGCGAAAGGGGCTTCTCGAGAACGTGCGTTGCGTGTCGAATTTGGAGAATTACGCCCAATAATCATACTGTACAGTCTATCCGAGGAATGCTTCTTCTCTCTTGTTTTTTTCCCTGAACCATAAATACTAAAAGCTAAAAAAGAAAATACTGAACGCGATATAAATCTTCGAATTGCGTAACGATTGAAAGAGCGTGATTGCTTTGAGGAAAATAAATTCGTTTTCACAGTCGCGAGAGAAAATCTACCAACAAATAACAAACACGTACGACCCGTGACAAACTCGAAAAACATCTGTTACAATTTTTATCTGAAACCCGCAGGGTCATAGTAACACGGGACAAAGGGAGACAGTACGTCGCGCGCGCGTGCGCGCGCGGGAATCGCATCGCTTGATTCGTGAACCCCGAGATTAAACCTGGTCGACACGAGAGAAGCTGGGGTGCGCGCGTTACTTCCTGTACGTGTGCCCCCTGTTATTTTTTTTTTTTTTTTTTTTTTTTTAGCTTACCGCTATGGCTCGCAGCGAGCCAGCGTTCCGCGTGGCTTTACGCGTTAATCCCTTAAGCGCGATCGTCGTGTAAGCCCGAAGAGCTCCGGGATCGGATTAATGCCAAGGCAAATACGAATTGTTAAATACGCCGCGCGGAGCAATGATAAGCTACTACTCATGTTCGATAAGCGTTACGTGCCGCGGGAAGGACTCTAAAGCTGCATATATGTAACGTGAATAACCAATCGCATTCTCCGTTAACGGATTCTCCGCATTGTATTCGCATTTTTGTTTCTTACCCGCCGGTATCATGTGATATTTATTCCGCGAGCTTTATGCATCTTGATAAATATTAACCCATATATTCAATAGATAATATTTCTACCGTCAAAGATATCGAAAAATACGTTGATATTATATAATTGTAAGCCGGAAGATACAGGAGATAAAATACTAGAAATAAATAAAAATATTAGTTACATATAATATTAATGATAAAACATGCTTCAACATTTTGTTGCAATTGAAAAGAATATACGATGATGCCTTTGATGCATCTTATGCACAAATCAGAATCCATAAATAAAAACTACATCCACTATAGTGCAGTAATTTAATTGACACGCTGTTCGGTGCGTGCGAGACGCATATAATTTATAAGATTAAACTCTTGTGGCATTAATTACATACGGTCTCAAAAACAATCTTGTTTCGTAGTTTTTCGTTGATTCACGCACCTCGCCGAACGATAATATTTTCTTACGGGGGAGTCTTATTCGCATAAAGCATGCGTGATATACGCTGCACATTCCTACGGGACGAAGCGTGCGTGCCACGTTATATAAAAACTGCCTTTCGGAGCGCGGTATGATATGTTTAATAGTGGAATCCATTGGTTCAATATCTTCTCGTAGCGACTGTGTTCCCCTCTCCTCCCGTCCCCTACTCGACCTCCATTCTCAATCTCTCCATTATTAATGACGCGATCCGCGAATGGTCACCATCCAGCGCGAGAGCCCGGAGATATGACACCGATATTATTTCATGCTTTATTTATTTGCACGCAACGTGACGCGCGATCGACCCGATAGTAGTCGGACACGGATTTATGAAGTGCGCCGCGAGAAGAAGACTTTCGCGAGATATCTGGCCGGTGGATATCTCAACGAGGTGACGAGGATCGAACGGCTGACAGTATCATTGAAACATTGTGTAAGGGAGCGAAGATAAACCTTACCTCCAGAATGCACGCGGATCGAAACGATATATCAAATCTGGTAGGGCGATATACTCGAAGTAAATTGATGGGATTGGTACTCACCTGAAACAGAAAAAAAAAATGACATTGCGATTATAGAAAGCGTATAAAATGATAAAAATGTAATAATAATTTTGCTATTACAATCTCGCATTTTTGAAATATATATTAATACTCGATTCAACTACACGAAGAATATACTGAATGCGAAATAATTAATAGATTATTCCGATGCGTAAATATGCACGCCATTAATTACCAAGGTTTTTGTGGCGAGTCGTCGTTTTAACAATATAAAATCGCATAAAGATGCGAAAATAATTACTCGGACCCGCGAGTGTAATATCCACACCCACACGCCTCTGCAATTACGCGACGTATATATAGCCTTCGTTATAGCAAGAGCCGCATTCAAGGTTTCTCGAGGGAACCCGCAAACTTGATGTTCTTGTGGCGTGGTCTACGACTGTGAGGTGGGCTAAAGTCGGTGGTCATCCTGGGGCCAGGACTTTGGTAAGATGCAATGCAAATGCGGCATAGTGGATCAACAAATTCAGGACGCCCGTCCTGGCGATTATATCGGATATACTGTTGTTGATAAACATCAATTTCTCGTACGTGTCGCGTTAACTCGGATATATTTATGCGGCTCGTAGCTACTTCCTCGGCTCGTAAAAATCGCAAAGTATCGTAGCAGACGTTTCTGGAGAGGATCGTTCTACTCGGGGAATATTCAAGTGTAAGCTTTTACGAAGTCGCGACGACACCATTACATTCCATTTTACAAATTTACACGCGTGTCTGGAATCTCACAAAATTGCACATTCTAAAAATATTGGAGAAATCAATATTTTGTTTTGATAATAGTTTTTAACAAATTAAAATGATTATGACGATTAACGATATAATATTGTAGTAATAATAATAAATTGCCGTAAAAAGACAATTTTAATTCATAATCAGTGAAGTCTTACGCAAGATGATCGATGAGAATCGATACGGTAAAGGTATTTGAAAAGAGTCGACCTCAAAGAAAGAAGCTTCAACCAAAATTCCGATAAGTTATAGTGTGAATCATCGAATCCTGAAATCCGGTACATTAACCGACCACAAAGCGTATAACTCTACGGCGCGAATCGCTCGTAAACCGTGGAAACCTCGTTCGGGACGCTTCTAACTCCGCTTAACTGTCGCGTTTAAGTGACATTCTTTGCTTTCTACGCAATTCGAATGTACGACCACGGTAGAAATCGCGGACCATTAAGGAAGAAACATTTGGGCGATGTTTATGCGGCATGCCGATGTGAAAAAAACAAAAGCAAACTAATTCCGTCGATTTGATTCGCAAAAGTCGTTATTGATGTATTTTATCTCCCCTGTTATTATGTTAGATAATCAACGTGCAAAAATATTACACGTTGTATTATTCTTTTATTTCAAAGGAATATCGGAGATATCTTTGCCATTCCATATATTTTCATCGTAATAGTGCGATATCAATCGTGACACATTTAGCTCGCCATTAATACGGGAATGAAATCTTCCTAGCTATAAATCGGTTATCCTCGTCACCTGATCGATCGAAAATTGAAGTGTTGATTCATATTTATGTAACATTCGTATCCTCGTAAAAATAAATTTTCGGCCTCACCACTATATCGTTAATGTTCATGTACGATGGTATAGATATTTTTTCTTTTTTGCTTTTCGGTTTTTAAAGAGGTTTTACAAAGCATACAGTATAATAGTGACGTGAAATATACGATGGTCTAGAAAATGCTGATGCCGATGTTTTAGAGCTACTTCTATCGTCGATTTAAAGTAGAAATCAAATCCGTAATGGGGACTTCTATAGGCAATCGACTTGCCTATACGGGCGAAATGGACAGTTTTATCACGATAAATCGTTACCTACCTACTACGCACAACGAAATCCACCTCGGTCATTACTGCGAGTAAATACCGGGAGATACGAAAGAAATTGATAAGAATCTGAAATCGCATTCGAGTTTTACTAAACCTCGTCCAGCAAATTTTAATCGATTCCATTACATTATTCAAGTATCAATAACTTATAACAAAAATGTGAAATTATAATTAACAATAGTTTAAAATTAAAATATTGTTATAATTAAATATTTTTATGCGATTGAAATAGTTTTTCATTTTTTTTAAGACAATAATTCTTTTCGTTTCCATGCGATAAACTTGCAATGAATTCATGCCCCAAAAAATTCCGATTATATTTGTCATACTTGCTGCTTTCGATGCATTAATGAGACATCGTCTTTAATAAATCTTCCTTTTCAATTGATCAAACGTTTCCCCCACGTCCTCGATGCCATGTGTAAACGTTCAACTCGCGTGTAAAAAACGCACTGCCACTTATAAGCGACATATTTGCAAGTCCTCGTCGTATATCAGCATTAATATCCCGCGCGACAATAACGCGAGATAGCAAATCGAGTATAACGAATGTGCACGCTTTCGAGAAGCAAGTGACGTAAAGTATAACCAGTTTCGCGCACAAAGAAAGTAAGAGCCGATCGCCTCATTGCGATGCCGACACGATGTGCGTGCCTGGCGCGTAGCCATCTCGCCAAGATCGAATATATATATTTACCTATCTACTTGTCGGAATTCCTCTACGGATCAGTAGTCCAGGGCGGTGCAAGTACCGGTTATGTCACGGCACGGATACCCTCTGGGCCGAGTCGCTATAACACACGTACGACCTCGTCGTCTGGGGAGCCGAGACGCTACAGGGAAGAAACAGTGACAGGGAGCGTATCCTACGTGGATAGCACGAAATGCCAATAATATCTTCATAGCACGTCGTGTCGGGAAAAAAGATATACTCGGTACTCAGGTACATCTAGAAGCGATAGCGTAACGTTAGAGGATATACCTACGGGATAATCGCGTATGTAAGAGATAAAAAAAAAATATATTAAACGAATCTTCATCTCTCTTTCTTTCTAAAACGCAGCGAGGTATCTCCTTTAACGACCGATTCGTCGATCGGCCATGCCGAAGACGCGTACACTCGTCGTTACGAGAAAAAATATTTGCAATCAATATAGACGCGCCAAGAATAATATCCGAGGCTCGTGTTGCGCGGGCATGCTCAATGACCGATGAATGATCGCTATCGGCGATATGACAGGCATCGAGATGATATGCATATAAATAGTCAAACTGGCATCTCTCTGTTGTGCAAACATCACGATCTTGTCTCGCGAGATATCTCTCGATGCCGCCGATCACATTGTTACGGCCGGCGCGTCGTTGGATCGGAAATCGATGGGGGATGACTCTGGATTTTATATCCTTCCCGGTGAGCGCGCGCGCAGTGAAAAACGACCGCGATCAAATGGCGCGCAGCTTTTAAGGCTAATGGATAACTTGGAGGATCCCGGAATGCGCGGCGCGGATCGCGCTTTATCGGATGTCCAGGTCGCGAAGGGACGCAAACGGACGATCGTGAAAAACTGCCATTCTCGTAGAGACAGCACCACGAACCGTAGGGATCGCAACACCGATCTTCGTAAAACAGGATATAAAACGACGTTACTGCGTCCCTGCGACGACGTAACGAGCGCCGCCGAGTACGCGATAAAAACGAGGAACTCGCTCGCCAAAGTATTTTTTTAATCTATAATACCCCTCTACCCCCATGTATGCCCCTGCAACGACTTCGTGGTTGTACAAACATGCAGATGAGATGTAAAGAATTCATAGCACGGTTGATTACAAGAAATTGATTATACTTAACTCCCGTTGCATATAACGCGAATCAATTATTTTCTACTTTCTTGCATCATTATTTTATAATTATAATTGAAATATATGCCTATATACAAAATCTTCTTGTGCCAGATGAGATACCGCAGAAATTCTTAAATTAATAAAAGTTATAGGTTCCTTTGATTACGATGCTAATATCGTCGAACGTACTGCCGATAATTCCGCATTCATGGAAATCCGCGTGTACCGACATCGCGAGTCAATGATCCCGCGCGGAAAAATCCAAAGGCAATTAACCTTGCACCGTACGGCTCGGCGCGGAAAAGTGAGACGCGCGAAAGGCCGCGATTGCATGTACACACTAAGACGCGGCCCGGACAAATATTCCATATCGTACGAATACATACGTACGAACGCGGGCGATAGAATGCAATATTGTGCAAGGTACTAATTACGGGCGGGAAGAAAAACGGCGTGGGGTCGCGATCCCGACGCTTAACTCGGCACGACAGAGAATTCCAGCCGGCTCAGGTCAGACATATTGAACGCACGTGCCATGGAAAAAAAAAATTACGCGCTACCCGCGCAGCGTTTACGCGCGTACGTGAGCGTAGGCTCGCGCGCGCGCGCGCGCGCGAATCAGTGGAAATGAAATAGGGGGTGCAAGTAGGGACGGCCATAGGGTGGGGATATCCCTTGCACCCTGCCCGCCGCGGTCGTGTAATTATGTCGTGATTTATAATGATGGTGGGCAGTCGCCGGTGCGCAATTCATCTACTAAATGAAACGCCCGAACCTTGTTACGCCGAGTTCGTCACTGCGACGGATCCTTGGCTTTTGTACGTACTGATTACGCGTATCAGCGCGAGAATGAGTTATGGCGGACGCGTGGTGAGATTGAAAATAGATAAACGTCCGATAAGTTGAATCGCGGGGGTTATTTGAAATAACACGATCGAATTTTGTTGAATATTTCTTACCATTTTGTGGCAAATTGGCGAGAAATTTTCACTATTTTGAAAAAAATTTTATGACAGAAAATACGGTTGAAAATATTATATA
>NW_021851492.1:135368-150640 GCF_003651465.1 Formica exsecta | reverse complement strand
TATATAAATTAAATATTAATTTCAGCTTCATAAAAAAAAAAAAAAATTTTTTTTTAATTTAAAAAAACGATATTAGTGTAACAATGGTTTCTCTGTATACGGAAAGCTAACTGCGACTAGATCGAATTATTCGAACGTTCAACAATTATTCTGTTCATGAGAAGCGCGTAACATGACGTTGATGCGCCCAGTAATATAGTTACCAAGCATGGTCTTATCCGCAGAGCGAATACAAAACCTCGGAAGCGAGTTCCAGAATTCCGGCAAGTCGCGGCCAAGTTTAGAAGTTATGTTGGCGTTGCGACAAGTCGCGCTCGCAGCTTGCCGGAGACTTACTTCCGAATGCAGCCACGATGACGTGAAAACAATTCACGAGAATAGAAAGTCATTAAGATATCTAAGACCACAGCCATTATGACAAGAAGCTTATACCTCAAGTAAGTAATAACGCTGATTAAACTTACGTAACAGCAACAAAGCGGTATTTGCAACTTTACGCAAGAGGATTTAACCACAAACAACATTAAGCGCGTTCGCATATTTTTGAAAAGGCAATACTACATTGGCTTTACAACAACGTTACAAGATAATTAATAACATAATGTTCCACTTAATAAAAAAAAATATCATGTTATTAAATATGTTAGTTGACAAAAGTATAATGGATTTAATGAGAGCACAAATCTGTATTAGCAAATAAATAATATTTTCAACAGAAAATTATTCGTCAAGATGATCAAGATCATTGTTTCAAAACGGGTATTAAAGAATAAGAAATATTCGTCACCTTTTCGCGATGGAAGAGCCAAGCCAAGGATCGACATAACGGTAATGACGAGAACACACATCTATGAGAAATGTCACAACGTTGGATGGCGCAATAAAAAGCTCACCCTTTATCAAATCCCGCTTTCCTCTTCAGCTGCAGCCGACCGTCGATCATGCACAGCGACGCGCGATCCGCCAGCAGATGTGCGGTCATCAATCGTGACTCGATGCAAACGACGTCAAAAATGTGCAAGGCTGAATTTTTCCCGGATGAATCATCGCTTCCGTGGGACACACTGGGCGATGAACGTCGTTTTACACCCTCTTTTGAAACACGTCCGGATCACCACCGTTGCCGATCGTGCCGTGAAAAGTTCTCCATTTACAGCCTATCTCGATACAATGTAAGTACTCATATATCACATTCTGTTTAATTTCGTGATCGTCTCGTCATCTCTGGTGTTCATACAGATCCCCAAACCTCGATTCTCAATATATAGCGGAGTAAATAATGTTTTGCTAAATTTTGATCGGTCGTTTGTGATAAGGTGTCGTGGAGTTAATAATAAAGTCCCGCATTGTATACGGTGCGGTGCATCTTTCTCGTGTATACTCTATACACCGAGACAAATATTTAGGTCGACCAAGTCTGTATACATATGAAGTTAGTTTGAAATAGTTTGCCGAGGAGCAATCAAGCAGTCGCATCAGCTGTCGCGTTCGGTAATCACGGATGGGTTTCGCCGCCACTTTGACTCGCAGACGTCGGCTCGACGGCGCGCTAGATGGCATGTCTGAGATTGACTGTCGAGCATACCGGTGATACGAGGAAACCTGCCGATATTACGGCAAGGGTAACGTTCTAGAGAGCAACGCTCTCGGCCGTTGGGATCGCGCAGTTACGGCTGCGATATTCAACCAACTGCTTTGATTACGCTTCAAAACACCGAGAGTGATACTCCCGTGCCGTGGATCCTTCACCGTTATCCTGCTATTGAGGAAGATCCACGTGTCTCTCTCTCTCTCTCTCTCGTCTCTCTTCATTTATATGTACTATCTATGTCCCACGTTCTCGCCTAATCCTAGGTCTTCATCCTCTCGACGAAGTGCTTTTCGCCTATAATTTCCTTTTTTTCACCTCTCAAAGTCTCTATGAGGCTAAGTGCGCGCATCGTCTTTCCTTCATAAGTTCAGCTATTCTCCTGGTCCGTTCATAGTCTCGTCGTCGGGATCTTCTATGTTTTTTTAAGTAGGTAAGGTCGTTAATGAAATTCCCTCCTGGCCGATGAGAGAAGTTCCTCTCCGCCAGCGCCACGGTGTTTTTCATCACGACGCTTCTTGAAAAGAATCTACGGAGGTGGACCGAACGGAAGTACCGCTCTTTCTCTCCGAGGGATGATGAAAGAGGGTGGAGAGGTAGGATGAACGAAAGCTTCGAGAGTCGCCTGTCACGCGGGCCGAGATTGCCCGCTTCTTTCTACTATCACTCCGCTGCTCCCTCCCTACGACTCCTAATTCCGATGGTTACCCGCACAAATGACGTGGAACGAGCAAAACATTGGGATATCTCCCCGGTCTCTCCTATCCTTGTCACCAGATAAGATAAGAAGGAGTCACGCGCTATCGCCTTGCAGAGTTCAATGTTCGCGCACTTACCTTGCCGTGAGGCTTCTTGCTCAACTATTGCTTAACTACTTGCAAAGATCATCAGTTTCTAAATTACGCGGTGCTAACCACCGTACCTGTAATATTTAATATTAATTGGAAATTGAATAACTGGTGATACACTGGCAATTCAATAAAACTCCGTGTATATGAGAGAAAGAGAGAGAAAGAGAAAGATAAAGATAGGTTTATATTCTATTTTACATCGAGAGTATAAAATATATGCTCTCCTATTAAAATACGTCAAATTAACTGCGTAAAAATCAGTGCGTGTGAACGGCACGTCAGCCTACGCGCGACACGCGTACGTCGTATGATTTGCATCGGCGCATGATACATACGGTAATGGAGCGGCGAGGCCGAGCAATTAAATTCCAATTTAATAAAGGCACCGGGGGAATGTCGACGCCGCGGCGAAGTTTCATTTCAGCAGTGCTGGAATCCCGAGCGTGCGACCGTGCCGCATCCGGGATGGTATGTGTACGCGTACGTATACATACGTTTGAACGGTTGCGTTTCGTAGCCGAGAGAG
The DNA here is from genome assembly GCF_003651465.1 of Formica exsecta. Classification (NCBI taxonomy): domain Eukaryota; kingdom Metazoa; phylum Arthropoda; class Insecta; order Hymenoptera; family Formicidae; genus Formica; species Formica exsecta. Next base: position 147,675 of record NW_021851492.1, on the reverse strand, counting down.
ACGAATCAATCACTGCGCCACGCAAAGCGATTGCGAATGCTGGTATTCGATGCTCAACAACCGACGGATAGTTTCGTCTCTGCCGAAAAAGTCCTTTGACCGTCGTAGTTGGCTAAGCGCTCTCGCGAGCTCTGCGATTCGATTATTTGACGACGTCGAGAAAGTAATTTCTACGCAGCATCTCGTGCCTCTCGTGTTGCGAGGTGAACAATGAACAAAACCGGAATTTGTGGAATACTAAATTGAAATGCTGAAATTATCTGATTTCAAACTTTGCATACTGAAATATATTCGAGAGTAAATTTTATAGTAAATGAAAATAACTTCATTTATATTTCACGCAGTTCCCCAATTAAAGCAATTAATTGTAGCAAAAATAAATTTCTATGAAAATGATGAGATTAGATGATTCCGATCGTTGATCCCGTAAATATAGCAATATGAGAAAGTACGAACGCAGGATGAACGATTTTTTGATGACCAACGCGAAGCACCAATGGTCGTATATTTATTTGAGCCACATATTCGTCCAAAGTCTAATATTTGCGGACTGTTCAAAGACCATGGTTTTGGAGGAGCAGTTGAGTAAAGAGTTAGGGGGGTGTATATACCTTTAAAGGTTGGCTGCAATAATTCAAAACGAACTTCTTCTCTCGCAGTCTATGAAACACGTATTGTTCAAATTATAATTTATTATAATTGTGAAAGAGATTATTCGCGTACATCTGGTATTATCTCTCTCTGGCATACACATTCAAAAATATAAAAAATTTAAAATGTTTTATATATTTAATTTTATAAATTCATATATTTTTGCAATATATTATAGCTTAATTAATTAATTTGATGTAACTGAATAATAAAATTACATTTAAAAAAAGATTCTCGCAATTTTTATTTCTCTAAAGATATTTATCTCTAGAAAGACGTCAACTCTAAATCCTTGAAAAAAAATACTTGAAATTTAATTTTGTGCAAAACATCCCGTGTGTCTAAATGTTCGTGTTTGTACGACGAGTTAACAAGATTTTAAGAACAGCATGAATAAAAGGAGGAAAAGCTCGAGGGCAGACTTGCGGGGAACAAGGGATATAAAGGAACGATTCGGAAGCAATTCGGTAAGTACATGTCGATTTATGTCCGGGAATCGCCGATAGCTCACCTACGTTATTTTCTCCCTCTCAAGTTCGCCGGGTTTTGCCGCCGGATCTCGCCGTGGATAGCGCCGTAAGAGATCCGCGAATGTTATTGTATGAGAACACCGAGAAATCGTTCCCGGTCTCCCTACCATATTTTATACACCCGGTATATAACGCGTAGAAGAACGTTCCCGATGGTCTATCTTATGATGTTATTTGCGGAGTGGTCCGAATGGATGGGTCGTTGACTGCCGATCCGTCGTGGGGCACGAAAAGGAGGAGGACGGTCGACAAACTTGGTCGAGAAATTATGAGGAGTCGTTCTTTCTAGATTACACGCGAAACATCCAATCGATATCATGCGAGTCGGTGAAGCGCGGCGCGGAGTAGATCCCACGTCCGCAAGCTGCGGGGATTTCTTTTCACGAGACCTTCGATTTCATCTACCGCAGAGGTCGTAAATATCCTCAGTTCTAACAGCGACATTCATCTGGTGACGCTAGATAATGGTATTGGATGGATTTTTTATATCTTCGCTTATATTCACTTAAACAGAAAGTTCAAACGAGCATCTTTCTGAGATTCGTTCCACGTTACGTATAAAATGATTGTAGAAACTGTCGACGTCGGAGATGTAACGATACAAATCAATATATGTTAACATTAATCCCGTAATAGCTGTTCTAACGGAAAAATATAATTTTGCAATATTTTATTTCTTTTTCACGTTCTTTGTATAGATTTGTATGTATCAAGACAAATAAATATATAATAAATCGATTCTTATCGATAAAATCTTTATTATACTTTCGATTTATTCGTGTTTGCGATTTTACGAGCATAAAAATGTGAAACGTAAAAAAATGTAGATTATAAAAACATATCGCAATAAAAAATTGAAACGAAGATAGAATGATACGCAAATTAGCCTTTACATTCGATCTGGTTATCCATTATCACGCTTTTTGATCCGCAATAGGCTTCGTAGCGGCACGCAAATTATTCAGATGAGTTTGCAGCTGGTGAATAATCCGGTTGCGCGGTGACGGGCCAATGTTTTTCATGCGGCTATCCCTCATTTGGCTTATCTCTGATTCTGACTAAGACTAATGCGGGCGATTCGCTCGATCGTTTGTAACCCCCTCTGACCCTCGGTGGCCAGCTCGCACTCATTTACCCCCGGGGGTCACCCTCGTCTCCGGTCCTTTGCTGACTAACACGCTCTCATTTATCCGCAAGGAACCGATGCCCATCCCGTAGATATTAGTTCGAGGAAATGTCAGGATCACTCACGGCTAAGAGGTAAGAAAAAGCCTCGATCGATCCGGCAGATCGCGACGAATTCTCACGAAAAATATCGAATCTTTACGCGGCAAAACAAATTTAACAAATGCAATCGCGAGATTGCACGAAAACGTTTGTTACGCTGACGCGTTGAAAAGTTGGCGCAAAGAGACATCTCAGATTGACGTAACTTATGTCACGATTGTTTTCGAATCTCGCGTCGCCATCAAAGTCTCGTTTTCCAGTACTCGGAAAGAGAACTGGAAACGATCGGGGAGGTTTTCTCGCATTCGCCAGTGTTATATGACTCGTGTAACTGCCGCCGGTGCTCCCGAGCGTTTTCTATGCTCGAATAACGTTGCACTTACCGCAGTTTACGTTCCGGCGCTTCTTTCTCCCTCGTGATATCGACTTTTAACGATCGCAACGAGAAAAGCGGCTATGGGACCGGAAGTAGCTGCGTTTCGACTTGCCCGGAAAAACGTATGTGAGTCTCATCTTTTTTTTATGTTCTACTTTTTTACGGCAAAGCTGTCAAGACGAGACTCTTCGTATTCCCTGCCGTGACACGTATCCGTACAATTTCATTGGATCGCGCAAGAATAGAAAGAAAGGTCAGTGTATGCGTGTATATATATGTGCGGCGCAACACACATACAAAAGATAAAAAAAATTAGCGGTACAGCCATACCCTAATCGCCCATTATCCTAATCGCCCGCTCCTCGAACGATATATTGTATCTTACCAAACAAGTATTACACATGGCGTGAATACGGATCGCCGCCGACATCGAACTGGTTCTTCGAAAGTTTCCGCACCGTCTCTATGTATCTTCTCTTCTCGGAACGTTTTCCAACGACCTTCTCTTTCCCGTGTTCTCTCTTTCTCGTTCTCTTTCCTTCCGCTCGCCGTCTGCCTCCTGCCCCGAGCTCTTCCGTTTCTCTCTTTTCTCTCGTTCTCTTAGTTTAATTTTTTTTTCCGACCTCCACACCGCGCATTTCTATATCACCGGATCCTGGATCCTACATCCTCACACGCGATTTACTAAGAAATTCATTGGCTAATGAAATTAAATTCCTGCCCGCCTTCGTCTCGCTCCGCGAGGGTCTCCGCGTAGTTTATGCGTCGTATTGAGTTCCGTGAGTTCTACGTTTTTCGTTGTCTTCTCTTTCACCCCCTTCCCTCCTTCGCCACCATCGAGCAACAAAGCCGAGCGCAAAAAATAATCCAAAATAATTTCTTTTACTCGGGCCCCCCTTCATCGCGCACGTCTGTATCGCATGATAAACGCGACGAAGAAAATGAGACGGCGAAAACTGCGGGAGAATAAAAGAATGACGAAGAAAAAAAAAATATCGACTCTCTTCACAGTCCTCAACGCCTCGCGCCTCGTGCAAATAATTGGAACGTGTTGAACCCCTCAAGTTCTCGGGTACTCTTTTAATTTCGCTCCTGGCCTCCCTTAATTCGTCGCAGGTAGTTAGAGAAGACACTCCCGGTACTACTTCTCTTCTTCCCCGTCGTCTTCGTGTACCTACCGTCTTTCCGTCTGCGCATTGCATTAACTTGCGAGAAGAATCTTGCAGGATCTGCCGGACCGAAACGTCGCGGCAAGATTTTTAAATAAGCATAGCTAAGGGAGGCGGAAGGTCCGATGTTGACTCCTTGAAACTTAAGGCGCTATGCGACTTCGACTTCTTCGAGAATAACTACTCTTGACATAAGAAGCTTTCTCTCTCTTCCCAATTTCTTTCACATACTTTAAAGATTTTTAATTTCGACAGCGTCGCATGAAGTTTAACAGAGGATTCAAACTAAAAGTTTTAATGGCCGTAACATTATAAAATGCAACAATTAATTTTACAAAAAAATTAGTTTTACAAAAATTTTGTCAGAAAGATTAAGCACTAAAATTGATTTGCATAACAAGATAGAAATTCGTGACGCGGCATGCGACACCGTACATTATGTGCAAACGATGAGTTGTAATCAAAAATCTAACTGGCAACAGATACCATTTTTTTTTTCGATGTGACAAAATTTCTTTTTCATTGCCAATTATTCGAGCTTCAGCACGAACGCGCACTTGAAATTTCCAAATGGTTCCGGCGCACTTTTAACGATGTGCGCAATGTTTTATGAGTATTATTTTTTACGCGGCATCAAAACGCATCGCACGATATTCGTTTCACACACCGAAATTTGTATTCTATTTAACAGCGCGCGCGTTCTCTTCGATTCGGTCGACAATTCGTGCATTTTTTCAATTCATCGCGGAATCTTGTTTTTCTCAAAAATATCTCGAAAAAAAATAGAATATGTTTTATAAATTTTAATCAAATTAAAATTGAGCAAGCGTCAATATATTATCTCATTATCGAGATGACGGATCGATAAAGCACGCTTTTATTATCTCACTCAATAATGATCTCACGGAATCAAACTATCAGTTGCTGTAACGGAAAGATATCCTACCATGGTGACGCTATCTCAAAAGAACGATTGCGGTAGCTCCTTTTTTATATCCCACAGGGGGCATAATCTTGTTTTTCTACTCGAGAATTCCCTCTAGGAGAATAAGTCAACGGTGACTTCGGGTATCTCCAGGAGAGAGAGTTAATTCGCGATCCGCGGCAGGCTGCAGGCTGTTTACACGCTCAAGAAACCCAATGATATATTCGCGTTTCGGAATCGCGGCTTCCTTGGCGACCACCCACGCCTCGAACTCGGTCGTTTTTTTCTCTTTTGCCGAGCAAGACGTCGAGACAAATATATTGAGTACATTGAAAGTTAGCGTAATTGCAAAATTTATTCTTGCCATTAATCTTGTCAAATGCCGTAGCGAAAGAGAAAATATTTTGCTGTTAAAGCTCTAGCATTTATATATTTATATTAACATCATTTTTAATATCTATTTTTACCATATGATTACTATTTATACGTTCTCTCTATATATTTGTTTTATTGTAAAATATCATTATCACTATAGTTTGATAATAATAATTTTGAATGTAGCAAACTAATTGTAGTGCTAAATAGGATTTATGGAAAAATCTCCTTAGATAAGAAGCTTTCAGGCCTGACAGCGGGTGGATTAGTGAACATGCGGTTGACGGATAAGGCTTGTCAATTAATTACCCTTCCTTGTATATTCAACTTCGGGGAGTTCGCACCCTTTATCGTTCCATGGGATTATCATGACACGACAAGCTCCGCTTATGCTCGGATTAGAAAGCGTCTGCGAACGTTTCATTTTAAAGACAATATCATTTTACGTTGACATGCAAAAATCTCCGTCATCATGCTTCATTTTTAAAAATACGACAATTAGTTTATATATATTAATCGTACAAAAATAATATTCTCTTGCTGTTATTTCAACAAATTTTTCATAACAATGAGAATAATTAACATTATCATGATGAAAATCGAGAAATTTAATATGATATAATCACAGCAATTCTGTAATCTCCAACAAATGCAAAGCACAACGAATTATGCAATAATTTCAAAGCATATATTACGCGTTTATATTTAATAAAGCTTTACTGCCGCAAGGGCATGGAACAAAGTATCGTGCCTCTTATGTAGTATTACACAACATTGAACTTATCGTGCCGAAAATAGAGCGGCAGATTAAAAGCACGACAACGTTACGCAATATATTTGCGCGATATCGCGTGAGCATTATCGCGGCTGCGAAATTAATAGGTGCAAAGAAGATCGGATCGAGAGAAGCGCTGCGCCGAGGTCGATACGGCGACAGCAATGTAATAGCGCGCGTGGTGGTTATATAAGCTTAGTCGCGAAACACGAACAAGGGGAGGTCAGGATTTGGGGTTGGCGTGAGGTCGTGGGCAAGCCGCAGAGGTGCGTGCGAGAGCAACTGAATCTTTGATGATAGAGGTCGAGAGAGAGTCGGGCCTATCCCTTCCTACGATACCGGAGAGAATTTCCCCACGAGGAATCTGGGACGGTCTCGACGACGGTTAAGCAGCGACCACGCCGGGAAGCTCGCTTACGCGCAGAGCTGTAACCCGTTAATACCGCGGACCGTATCTAGACCCGGGTGAAGCGACAGCGTAACGAGGTCATCTTTTTACCGGTAGGGTGGCACGGACAGCGCGTAAGTCTCCGAGTCGAATGTGCGCGCACCCGGTATAAGGGAATCTAATCTTCTCCCCAATTACTCTCTCGTTATCCGGTGGGAGCCGGTAAGCGCGAGCGAGATGAGATTCCCGTACAGAAACATCGTCGCTGATGTGCCTCAAGAATGACCCAGTTGCTTAAGAAACTTTACGTGTGCGCGAGTAACGAGAGGCATTATATAAGTTGTGTAGATCGCACGATAGAGCGATAGATTGTTCAATGAAATAGATAATAGATGATTAAATCCAATTTTCTCCGTGAGGATTAGCACGCAACTATCGATTCTGCGACACACATTGCGGCGACATACATAGTATGTATTAATAATAACTTCATCGAGTTCAATAGAATATATAATATACATAAAGTTAAAAATAAAAATTAAACGATAAAAATAGAAATGGATAGAGCGAGCAAACATGCTATTTTTAAGCCTAATTTTAATAAAATTATTAATAATTATGTTAAACAATATTAACATATATATATAAAGTTCGATATAATGTGTAAGAAGTATATTTGAATTATTGACAAATAAAAAAGAAAATCTTTATCGAGAAAGAAACGGTGACATAACGAAATTAAGTAAGTTCCAGCATCTAACACAAGAATTTAATAATAATTAATAAATTTTCTGAAGAGAAATTGAAAGTAAATTATATATGTAATGTATAAACAGAATTTTAGAGAATTTGTAAATAAGTTATTAAATCCATGCCGCATATTGATAACGTTATTACTACCGTAATTTAAAGCATATATAGCAATTCGTCTTTTAACCTCATAAACGTTAATCCAATGCGTACATTCGCGAATATACATGAATATGAAAATATCAATAATACTACCAGCACCAATTATTGACTATCAATAAGCGTATGCGGTGGCGTGAATATGAAAAACAAATAAAAAATAAAAAAAATTATGACGATGATGCAGCGATGATGCAAATTAGCGAAGCGTGATACATTGTTGATAACCAACTTCGCTATTCAATACCTTTTCCCTCGTTTCACAGAAAATCAAAACGAGCCACTCTGTGAACGTGCTAAATGGCAATGAAACGCGATACGCCAGTATTCAAACGCGTCCATTTTGAATCATGTATGGTGGATTTGTGAAGTGAATTCCTCCTCTTTTTTTCTCGCGTACACGCATCGGCGCGACCGGTCAAAAGAGGATTACACCGGAGGATGGGTCCAGTCGGGGGAGCCTTTAGATTCCGCCCACGCAAGAAAGTGTTGCCATCCATGGCATTTAAGGCGGGACGACGACGGTAGCTCGATTAAGTAACAGGGTTTAATGTCTATGCAAAGTAAATTGTTGCCCGGCGAAGCCCGATCGTGGCTCGAAAAAGTGCCGAGGGTTCGCGAGGAAGAGGAAAAGAAGGCGAAGGAGGAGGAGGAGGAAAAAAAAAACGAAGTCTGGTATAATCGAGAGATACGGCGAAACCGGAAAGGACGGGGGTAGAGCAGCTGGGCTACAATTAAATGAAGAGGACACCACCCACCGATAGCGCCCAGGATAAGTTCCTTTAGCGAGTGATTAAATTTTAATCCACTTCTAATTAGATTTTTTGTCAAGCTCGACGTAAGGGCGAGCGACCAAGCCCATTTTGAAGAGAGAAGGTTAAGGGATCCAAGTAGAGATGAGGATGCGACTTTCGCGCAAAAAGGATTCATTTTAATCGAAACTTTTTAAGAAGAGAATCTGTTGTCCGGTATTTTAATGTCATTAACACCGATTGCGCTGACAATTCTGACATCGGCATTCATTCAGACGTGAGACGTACCAAAGAATTGCATCCTTTAAGCATCAATTCCATTGTGCTTAAATCTTATTGATTAAAAATGAGATTAAAGTGCGAATGAAAATAAAACAAAAATTTTCTTTTCATCATCGCATCATAACTAATTATTGTCATTAACAACTGCCCAATTGGCAATTAAACTCACTGCTAATAAAATCCATATTTTTTAAATATTTTAATATCTGTGAATAGAACTTATTGTTAATTCATATTTTCTTACACGGAATTATAGTCAAGTATCCCTTCAAGCATTTCTATAAATTTACAAAATTCTATTAAAAACGCTAAAAAAAATTACTTAATAATATTTCCCTCTTAATATAATAAAAAATTCAAAAAAGATACATTTACTTTTTTCCGCAATTTGATACTGATATGAAAATTGCAATAATATCACAGACACCGCAATTTTCGTTGACTAACTGTAGCCCGAACATTTCCAAGTTTGCACAGTTTCTGGGGGGTTTCTGACATGGACGAATCGATGAGCAAACAAACGGATTTGGCAGCTCTCCTTTAGCGGGTCCGGCTAGTGCCCCCGCGCCGTCGTTCCTCTTCACGGATCGCCGTCTCGCGGTCGTTCTACTTTGCATCCCGCGCACACCCTACGGCCCGAACCGCATAGCCCATCATTCTCTCGTTCCGCTGGTAGTCCCTATCAAGCGCCGATAATTCGGACGTGTAGGCACCGAAGCGAGGCCGGCGCCCCTGGTCAGTAGTTACCGCAGAAACCGCCAAGCCGGTTCTATTCTGTATGTGTGCTGGCCGGGCCCCCGTTTATCCCATTCCCGCGAACTATAGCCCAGGGCTGGCAAGTAGTCAGTTACGTTACAATTATACCGGCTAAACGCGCACGACCAAGAAAGCACCGTTAATAGCACGTGCCCCTTTAGCAAGGCCTCGTATCCGTGCCCATAGTCTCCGCCTTTCAGACGCCGCGCAGAATCATTTTCTTAATTGAATTAGCCGTCCGGAATTAGTGATTCGCGCCGCGGACGCTCTATCTTTTCGAGAGAGGGGCCGGTCTCGAGAGCTGGATTACGCGTTCATTACGTAACTACGCAATTAGGGAACGTGTACGTCCGCATTGTACGAGTGCAGCGCGTGCGTTTATAGAATCCGAGAACTAATAGAATTGAAACGACAAAGATCAAAGCGAAATCTTAAAGCTTAATGGATGTCTGTAAAATATATCGTGCATTCGAGTAATATGATATTTTTCATTATAATTTGTTAATATTTTCATTTAATTTTATAGATATTATTTATCTTGCTAAATATATATATTTAATAATTTTATTATCATTGAAAAAGCAAGCTGATAATAAAATAAAACTGTTAATTTTCTTGTTAATATTAATGATTATATTTATAATATTTTCTATCGATTTGATATAATTTTATTTATTATTTAAAATCAGATTAATCTCTACATTTTTTAAATTATTCTGCGTTTAGTGACCGATACACAAAGTTGGACCTGTATTATATTATATGTTCTATATGCATCGCGAACAGATAGTCGCCGATGTCGTATCGTTGTGCAAGCTTCAACGGCAGGACATAAATAAACGTAAATAAAATGTATAAGGGCGAGGAAGAATGACATACAAGTAAAGCCGATGCGCTGAAGAAATAAAAGACGGAATCGATCGATTCGATCTCCTTATTCAGCACGCTCGTTCTCCTTACCGCGTGGCGCAGGTGGATCTACGATACTTATCTGGCGATACCTATTTCCCGGGACTCGCGCGGAGAACAAGGGGTCCGTGTCTCTGTATGTCGTCGTCTATCATCCGCCAATCCTCGCCAAACTATCTTTGTCTCTCATACTTCCGTGTACGACTCTCTCACTCCAACTATAGTACAGCGCCCTTTGACGTTTCTCGAGTACGTATCGATCGTGCTCTTTGAAGGTCATTCTCTCTCTCTTTCTCTCTCTCTCCTCCCATTCCTCTGGTAAAACAAATTTTTCCGGTAGTAAACTGGAAACTGCCGATGCTACGGAACGTTCGCTTTATCCGTCTACGTTAAAAGAAAAAGAGCTATTTTCTGGATTGCATATCAATTTGTTGATTTGCTACGATAAATAATGGAAGAAAATTAAATGGTTAACCTTTCACATCACTGATATAAAACGCATTATATAAAATTCTTTATCGTGATATTTTTACAGTCGTACATACGGACGATAAATGTTTTCAAAAATATGATCTGTATAATAAAAAAGCTCGTTTCCGATACTTTTCAAAGAAAAAGCTATTAACTATCGGGGATTCATTTTACTTACCGACAGTTAACATCCTACACGTAACACATCGGCAAAAGAGAAATAAGCAGAAACGAAGACAGAAAGACAGGATGTTATAGTAACTAGGAGAAGATATATTGCACTAGTTCGTTCGGCCTTGATTGCCGGATATTCAACGGATATTCAACGGGGCTTAGCGCGGATGTGCGACGAAGACGACGGGGTGGCGGCTTAATGTCATAACATCATACCGCAACGTTTACGCCATGTAGGTATACTTAAGGCAATAAGATCTAATGTGATATACAGCAGTTTATACAGCAGTATACTGAAATCGAGTCGAGAGAGGAGAAGATCATTTGCGTATCGTTACTACCGCATACACCGCGACTGTTAGAAGGTTCTGGCAACGCGCTCGTGCACTCGGTAAATTTTGCATCTCGCACTTTGCATATGCATACGTCGGCAGAAACGAAATCATCGACTTACAGGATTCAGCGGGAGCCGCGCTTTTCATTGCTGCCATTAGCGGTTTTCTCCTCCGTCAGCATATCATTCTCTACAGAGTAGTTTTATCCGTTAACACACGCACAGATCTACCCAACTATCATCTCTACGTTCGAACAATTCATACGAGATTATCATTTATATCCAGCCGATTTATTTTGTCCGCATGTTTGATCTCGTTACCTTGCAAAGTTCACATAGCTAATCCATGAAAATACGAAAAAATCATATAATACGAAAAAAATCGACACGGTCGATCATGATGAACAGGAAAGTAAGCGCGAATCAAATTCAAATTAATCGACCGATTTTGTCCGCTACAAACTGATTTGCCACTCGAGATTAACACACGACCGATTACAGTCTTTGTAATGGACTATATCCGAGCAATTAGTACGGTCAGACGCGTAAAATCGCGTACTTTGCAATCTCCAAGAACGGCATTAGCGAAAACCTGCTCGAGCCAAAGGATCGCGCGTCGAACGTTTTCGAAGTAATTTACGAGATAGGAAACGGCGAGACGAAGTCGGTAATGCGAGACTTAAGATGCCGTACACAAACCGTCTCGCCTCATTCTCGCGGGACAGATGAGCTGCCTCGTGTATACCAGGTTGCTCTATCTCCCTTTTCGTCGCGCGCGGCGCAGGAGCTACCGTACCGGGGTACTCTCTCGTTACCTGATATTATTACCTGCTAATACCTCAGGTTCGACTGTCGTGCCGTGGAGAGTATTTAGTAACTCTAGATCCGGCAAATCGGATCCGTTCTATCTCTTTCCTACGGTCTGATGCTTCCAGTGAAGATACTACCCTCTCTCCCTCGCTTCCTCGCATTCCTCTCTCTCTGTCTTCCGTATATATATTTCCGCTTTTATCTCCTTTTACAACGATAGGAATGCGAATTGTACGTGTGCCGTATCGCTAAATATATCTCTCCCGATATATATATATATATTGTTCGTTTGATTAGATCAACGCGGACGATGTAATGACGCTTCTGTTGTTAGGAACGATCGAATTATCGTCGCTTTACAAACGTCGCCGCGGTTGCTCCGGTATTTCATGAAACGTCGGATATCTCGGGTAAACATTCGCGACTATGCTACAGTAGCTTTCGAGAAACAAAAGCTGCTTTAGTTCGGGCAAGCGGAAAGTCATCCTTTCCCT
>NW_021851492.1:132515-135223 GCF_003651465.1 Formica exsecta | reverse complement strand
CGAAATGAACTCCGAGAGCAACCTCACTACTTAACCGCGGGAGAAATTGGGTCTTTATAGACGTTCGCGTAAGAAAAACAATGCTCCTACGAAACGAAGCAGTGGAAGATCGTTTGCGGGCATGCATTTCATTTTGTTTATATTCTTACATTGCGAGAGAAAAACTCGATACGAAATCTTTTACGATGACGCATTTTGTGTACCCCGTATATAAATAGATCGCATAACTTTCGTTTAATCAAGGATCCTCTTATCCGCATATTATTATATCTAATCGGCGTATCGTGTAATATATTCCAACATCACTTACGAGTCGCCATACGATACGTCTTACGTTACCGTAGCGTGTAGGTGCATGTTATTTACGAAAATGGTGAATATTTCAAATAAAGCATGACTGTCGGGAGATATATATCTTCACGCTCTATCTCCGTGAGTCTTGCCATATATAAGGTATATCATATTCACGCATGCATGCATCATGGTTAGTACGTCGTAGCTGTCAGACATTGGCGTGGTGTATCTAACGTAAGTCGAGGCGTCTTCAACTTGATTACCTTAACGATGTCACGACGACGGCGTCATCTAATAAACTAATGCAATGTAACGATAGAGAAATATATATTCTGAAAAATGATATTTACAGAAAATATAGTCAATACAAGATTTTATAATCCTACAATTTTATTTCTCTTATATATATATTTTTTTTTTTCGTCGCGATTTTAACGCGTGCGAGAAGAAAAAAAAAAGTGGTACGCGCATTCCTCATAATCGACCGTAACTATTGGTCTCGAAAAACTGTTGAAATCGGTCAACATTTCGATAGCCATGCAAATGATCGTTATCGTTTTTAAGCGGCCTATAACAACGCAGTATATTCCGCGGCGCATCGAAAAGCCGTAAAACGAACATTACTGCCGGCAACGTCAGCAATTTTCGCGCGATCGCGTACAGTGCCAACTGGAGGGTAATAAAACAAATTGCACAGGTGATTCCAAGGCGACCACAGGCGACAACACGTGGTGTGTTCGCCGGCATTCGTGGAAACGGCCGGCGCCGAAGGGGCTGACGACTAGGAGGATTTTCGGCGTCGCCTGCGGCTGCGTTTATCGTCCACGGATGGCCATGGTCGGTTTTCTTTTTTGCCTAACCGTGCGAGAGAAAAAGAGAAAGAGAAAAAGAGCAAAAGAAAGAGAGAGATATGTAGTAGCATCGCCCGCCATCCTCTCTGTGTCCAACATTCCATATATATATATACACTCTACCTCCGCGTACCCCCAACTCCCCTTACAGAGAACGCTATTAAATCATATCAGGTTCAGCCGGCAATTATTTAGGTATTAGCACTCTTTTCCCCACGGAAATCGCGCATTCGCATTCCAACAACGCGGCTGCTGCATATCCGGACACCCGCGCGCTTCATCGAGCCAAAGATTTTTTGCCCGCGTAACGCGTTTTTCGCGCTCGCAATGAAATTCCGCAGCGTCCTCGTTAAGGGTCGCAGTCTCTCGCTCGTTTGTCGCTTGTTACGCACATTAAAGTACGTTTGGACTCTTTTTCACGCCGAGACTCATTACAGGTGAAAACTTCTGTGTTATTTTTAGACAATACGCTTTATATTTTTTATTCCTCTTACGTTCGATTTTTTATCGCGCTTGTTTCTGACACTTATGTTTATGTATCGGCACTTTAGACACTTTATTAGATTTCAAGATATCGCATCGCTTTGAAGTATCATAGATCAATCGCATGATATCGGTCCCTCTTGTTCATACGTAATTAGATAATGTCGATGGGATGGATACAATTTAATTTCAAAATTGGTGGCGGACACAGACACGAGGCGGATAACTCGTTATTGCGTTTGATAAAACGTCGCGTGACTCGAGTTCTTAGGACGTGCAGCCGCCGCATGCAGGCTCGTGGGCAGAGACCCCGCCGTATCATTTCTCACAACAAACGATAATGAGAGGATTGGTGTATAATGAGTCGCGATCGATTTCTTGATCACAAATCAGACTCACAAATCGAGGAAGACCTACCTACCTACCTGTTCGTTCGTCGAAAGGATTCTCCCGGGCTATTAATTTGTAAAACGTGATCATTTGCAGGATACGAGAAATATATTTACATGTCAATTTCCATTAAAATTAACACTGTAATAACGACGAACTGTAATAATTATTTCGCAAACTCAAGCGGCGCGTAAAAAAAAAGCAAAATGAAAAAAACATTCTAATGCAATATCTTTTAATTGATTTTCTTTTAACTTAACTACTTACGTCGTGCCATAAAATTTATTTATGAAATATCTATCCTTCTACTCTAAACTATATATACCTGAAAATATTATTTATATCGCCATGCTTTTTACTAACGTTTAATCACGCGAGCACGTATGACAGTATATAATGTACGTATGTCAGTATATAATACCCTCATACTTCTCTCTCTCAGGCGCCGTATCGATTACTGTTCTTCCCAACATTCGGCCGCGTACATTCGATACATCGCCGCGAACTTACCCGGGGCGTTAGATATTACTTGTCCTTCTACGGTGCTGGTCGACGCGCCACAAAAAAAAAACATCGCGCGGTTACTCGCGCAAGTTAAAGGATCGCCCGTTATAAATAATCGTTTCCTGCCGGCTCCTGTTTACGCCGCGCCCGGGCACCGGTACCTATCCGAGGTAATTTTTTTTTTTT
>NW_021851492.1:129858-132018 GCF_003651465.1 Formica exsecta | reverse complement strand
TTTTTTTTTTTTTTTTTTTTTTTTTTTCGAGGCTTGTGTATGGCCACGAGGCGGATAGAGGGGGTGGCGACGAGGTCGGCGGCGCGGCGAAAATGTCGGTCATAAAAATGTCCCAGTAAGAAATGGCCCTGGCGAAAAGGAAGAAGCCCAGACCCCGTACCTTCGGGATGGCTTCTCGGCCCCGTGTATCGTGGATGTGCATCGCGCCCTTCTCTCGTTTATACCGGTGCACTTTACGGCAAATAAGTATGGGTCGAGCCGACCCGGCGAGCTCCGGTCAACGGAGAAAACATCCATCGCGCCGGGATAGGAAAAGGACGATGAGGGAGAAGACCCGGTGGTTAACCTCGTTTGCACGCAAATTCAGATAAAGTCGCCATTATACGATGATATCATCGAGTACCATCCACAGTTCAATCGATCGATGACGCGTTTGATCTCGGGCCGAAAACATTTTATGATATTTATCGGCCTAATATCTTGAGAAGAAACAATTACACACATATACAAAATAGTAGAATCTTGTAGAAACATACAAAGAGGAAAGAAAAATCTTCTTCTCGCCGCCAGATATTTGTTGTAAAAATTGCGCGGAATAAAAGTACAACCTATTCAAGTAGATACGCGACGCGTTGTAAAGTTTTACTTGTACTCCTGCGTGCGTTCAGAGCACATCGCTTACAGACCGCTGGTCCGTAAAAAGCGTTACTTTCTTTCCATAGCGTAAGCTTGCCCGCGCGTCGTAAGAAATTCTAAAAGTTAGTATTACAAAATGCAAATTGATACCAACCACGTGAAGCGCCTCGTTCGAAGGACGCTGCGCGCGAGTGTATCATAGAGAGGTCTTGCTGTCCTCCTTTACGGTGGAACATTTTATGACGTAAGTAAGTATAGGTTGACCACACACATACACACACACACACACACACAGTACATGTAGCAACCTGCGGGCAGCCAGGGTATCCTGGGAGAAGGAGGATCCGCATGCAAATTCGAGTAAAGTCGATTCCGCGCGAAGCTGCCGGGCTGCATGCATCGATTGACTAGCGGCACAGCTACTACCATTATGCGTTTCCAGAAGAAACGCCGCGAGAAACGTATATTCCAAGATAAAAAGAGCGCTAAGAAAAGAAAACGTATTTTACCGTCATCTGAATTAATACCATCTTCTTTGCATCAAACGCATTCGTCTAATATAAATGGTTTCGCGGATACATAGACGGTGCGCGGCGTGTTTTATACATTACAATCGTTCGTTCGGAACTAAGTATGCGGAAAGATTGAACCGCGGTAACTTTAGAAGAAAAGAAACGTTAGCTTTCTGGGATGGGCGGGTTAACCTGTTTCACGCAAATTCACAGGAAATCGCCTTCCGAGAAACAGCCGAAGTTTATAGATCCTTTGACTACTCGTGCATCAAGCGAATCTATGCCAAGGAGAGAGGAACGCTCGATATCAGAGAATAGGTCAGTATCTTCTTATTTTCATAACTTCTCGCGTTTCTCTTTTCACTTATAAAAGATTCAGACGGTATAAAGCTAACTTTTTATCGTCTTGGCATCTCTCGGTATCTGTGCTACGCACAGGATTTTCGCGCAACGAGAAAAACAGAGGAAGGCTAACGTTAGATTTACGCCGAGATTACGGTGAGATAGTATTTTACTATCGAGAAACTGTAGAAACACTGATCAAAATGCGAGATATGCTCAAGAATTATATTACTATATATAACTTTAATTATTGAACTTAAATATTAAACTTCTCCTTTCTTTTATCAAAAGCAAGATTTTTTTATTCAATATAAACAAATGTTAAGAATTACACAAAAAGGTAACATTTCCCGTTATTTAAAATTCTTTTTCAAGCCTGATGGAAACGTGGAAAACATAAATAATTTAATACTTTCACATATATATGTATCTTGCCGACGTGGTCGCATCGAAACTGCGCTATTCGTTTTCCCTCAAGCTGATCCCTTTTTGCTGCTCATCAGCACGTCTCGTTTATTTTCGCCGTTTCTTGCGCTACGCTTTTTCAGCTTACGAGAGAGATACATCGAAGTAACTCGTCGTTGCATGCACTTTGTATCTGGCCTATTTTCCTGTGTGCCGGGAATGAGGAAAATAATATCCCACTCTACCCTGTCCTTTACCTCTCTTT
>NW_021851492.1:53959-129534 GCF_003651465.1 Formica exsecta | reverse complement strand
CCCGCCCCGCCCCCCCCCCTTCTCTTTCTCTCGTTTTCTTTCACGCGTGCAACTCGCATTCTCTCGACTTTCTTTCGTTTTATCTTGCAGCCCGTTTTTTGAGATATGTGCCAACAGACCGACCCAGAGACTGATACGCGAACGGGTAAATTGATACCGACGATGATAGTCGGTCTATTCTAGGGCATATGCAGATGCCACAAGAATATATACTGCGACCTCTCATCTTTGTATGAAATATACATACGCGATAATTTGCGGCACTTTTCCTGCTCGACCTGGATTCACGCGGCTCTTTTCTTTCTCTTGCGATTCTTGACGGGCTTACAATTAGTGAAATTTCGCGTACACACGAATGTTTCTCACGATAAGAGAATGATAATATATTGATAGCGGTAATTATTTCAAACGATACTTCGCGCCATGCGCACATTAAATCTAAAGCGCTTTAATATTTTTTAGTAATATCTAGAACTTGAAAAGAAAATTCCATATGTACACGTCATTTTCATTGCGTTTCTAACGCAGCGTTTTCCGATTATGTATCAAATTTTATATTTAAAGAAAAAAATGTGAAAGGGATTAGCCTCCTGTAGGCAAATAATCTGATATCACATATGAGGCAGATGAGGCTTGGGCGTAAAATAATAATCATGAATCTCTTTTGTACGAATCCGATGCCGTTAATATTATGAACATGCATACGTATTATCTTATCGCAACACATTTGCACAATGGCACGAAACAAAAACACGCTCGATAATCACATTTAGTGCTTCGGGCACCTCCGCTTGAAATCATATTTCACATATTTAAATCTGGCAATCGATAATGCAATAAACGCGAGAAATTACCACAGAAATTTTACGCTTCACTGTTGGTAGCGTTATGCGTAGATATAATTAATGTAAAAAGCTTTGAATAAACGAAGCTTCAAGCATTATATTATGTCAAAATGTGTAATACCGATTCAAGAGAAACGGGAAATATAGATATTATCTAAATAAGCTCTAATGAATACAGATATAAATTTAAACAAACCTGTATTATATATATCGCATGATTAATATATATAATATTGCAGATTTTTTATAAAATCAATCTTTTTGCAAAAAGCTTAGCCTCTTTGTATAGCGCCGAATTGTTGTAGACCAGGGTTTTATAAAAAAAATCTATGGTTTTTATAAAAAAGGCTAAACTGAATAGAATCCATGCAATTGTAAGAATGCGTAAGCGCTACACGTGTAATCTTCTGCGGGCTAACCCGTACTTTCCTACTCCATTGTATATGTCGCGAGTGGAACTCATATAAAAGCGCACACCTCTTACCCCGTTACTCGATAGTCGAAATCCAGTTTGGGAGTTCGAATCGTGCACGGGAGCGAAATGTCGCCCTTTCAAGAGTGCTTCCGCGAGATCTACGAGGGTCGTTCTCTCAGCGTAGGTTGCAGTTTCCTTCCTCGAGAGGACAAGCACGTTCCAATTAAGTGTTGCCTCTTACGGGTCTCATCCATTCGTAAAACTAAACCACTTAACCCAAGAACCAAGGACTTCTTTCCTGCGAACTACGAAACTAACCAGATTAAATCGTACTAAACTCTCGCACCCCATTTAATGCGTTACATTCCAAGGTTTCCACAGGTCGCTAAGAAGGTCAAACCATGCAGGTAAAATTATAAATCTAACGAAAATAAGTCTCAAAGAGATAATTTCGATGATTTATCTTAAATTTCACACTGTCGCCAAATTAGCAAAAACCGTGTATAATAATGACAAATATATTTAGAAGATTATAAAAAATATCTAAGAATGTGTGCAAATTAAACTAATTTATTTTTATGCATATTATATATTTTTTATTTAAAAAATATATAAAATAAAGAAATTAAAAGCAATATGTTTTATGCGCAAAAGTATTTTCCAAGATTTGTGAAAAGTTTCGCCTTTTAAATTAGGTCGATCTAGAGTTCGAGAGTTTCAATCTATCCACTGTTTTTAAGTCTTTTCCTTTCGGCAACTTGTCATATTCCCCTGTTCTTATTGTTAGATGAGAGACGATGTGAGACCAGTCAAGCGTATACTCTATGATTGGTATTACCAACGGGACACAGATTTTACTATCGAACGTTACGATCCTGTTTTTCATCGTATCGTGAGATATGGTCGCAGCGTCATGCATGCGTGAAAAATGTAGACGACAAGCCAAGTACGTTCGAACGAGACATCGATTCGATTTACATTCTCGCGATATCAGGAATGACCGAAATTTTCTATATGCACCGATGTGCGATATCGCAAAATGTGACAATATTGATACGGTATAAAAAATTGGTATAAATCTAGATATGAAAAAATATATAAATTCTCTATTGAAAAAGACGTATATCTCTATTTCAATGGAATTATAGATCGAAGGTTTCTCTCTCAAATGCGTACGTTTCATAAATATCCAAACATCCACACAATATAACAAACAATTTGAAAGTACTTTTATTTTTCTTAATTAATCGGACTAGCGAATCAAGGTAGATACGCGCAAATAAAATACGTAAATTCATTTCACACAATGAAACAAACAACAAAAGTTTATATTAGTTCTGTTAGTAAAATGTAAATAGTTAGAAAAAAATTTTTATAGACTATACAAGAGAGCAATGCGAGTAAAAGTTTAGTGAATAGCTGTGTATATAATAACTGCATAAATATACGATATACAAGAAAAAAATCGAAAGAGATATTAGTTCAGATAAGCCAATTAAGGAAGGTGGCATTTCTTATCCCAAAATTTCGTTGATCTTTTTCATTTGTCATTTTATTCTGAAAACTGCGTTGCCACTGCCCTCCCCCTCCCCCTCTTCTCATACGTCTTCGATACATATTTTCCGATATATACAACTGAATCAGGAACAATTCTTTAACCCCATCATCTCCCGTAAAACCGGCAGAACTAATTTAAAGTTACGATCCGAGTAAAAAAAGTAATAGGAGCAATAATAAACTATCCAAAAGAGATTGTCGATCGAATAATAATTGGCCCCTGTCCGACGACACTTTCGTTCTGAGCCACCGAGTCGATTGCAAATGCGCGGTTCGACGCGCTTTCGGCGAGACCGCATCGTTAAAAGAAGAAAAACGACGACGGTACAGAGAAGGGGTAAAAAATTATGTCGAAAATTAAAAGTAACGCAAGCATGGAACGGCGTTAATTTCCGACCGACGAGCGCGCTCGCAAGAAACGCCGAACCGTAAAAATTGGACATAAAAGTTGGAACACGAGAAAGTCAGTGTACTGCTAACTATCTCATTTTCATTTACACGCTTTTTCGCCTGTATTGAGGTATCGAACAACCGCGTTACGCCACTTTTATCCGCGTCTCGATATTCCGGATATAACGCGCTGGATATCTTTTTATACCGGTTGATTAATTGCGACGATCGATTGTATTAATATGTATGCGCGCTATTAATTATTATTTGTGATTTATGCAATTCTCTCGTGTGTAGGAAAGGTTCATACAAAAGGAAGGTTTGACGAGACTGAATACGATTGCTCGTGTTAAATCAATCATTTTCTCCATTCGGCCATTATTTTGTCGCGAGTCGCTACGCGACGAAACGCAAAGCGCAGATCAATCCTAGTCTTAACTATCAAACGACATAGGGACGAAGATGTGCCTGATAAGGACGCAGCGAACGAAGGTGAACATTTCCGGCTTGGGGAACATTAGCGAAGATCGATTGCCTAGAACTTAAGCTCGACGTCTTCGCATGGTTTTTCTCGAACGGAACTTCATTTCAGCAGATACAAATCGCAATCATTTTTTTGATTGGCGAAAATTAATTATCCTGCGTCAGTACGCGCGGTATAAAAAATTTACCGGTAAACTCGATGATCATAAATTATTGCGAGTAAATATTCGCAATTTTTTTCACGATTTATGAAATTTACAGGCGAAATTCTCTTATCGAATATCACGCTAACGCAAACGTTGGGGTGAAGGCCATCACTGGTAAAAATAAGAGGTTACATCGATGAACGAATTACACCAATATTCTTTCTCCACCGAACGATGGTAGCCTGCAATTATAATGGCGCAGCTGCTTCCAGTGGTCTGTACCGGTCCGACCAATTATCTTGTCTCAATATAATCTATAGCTTCGAGACCAAACTCTTTCTAAGGAGAGTCTATCATTAAATACAATATTTTTAGGATTGCTGATTGCCCCGTTAATTACTCGGAGAAAGACTCGACGCCGCGGTGTTGCTTGGCCAAATACCGTCGATTAAGCGGAAGATGAAGCACACCGGACGATGCAAGAAGCGCGAGGCATACTCATGAGTCGCTAAACGCGTTCTATCCGAACGAACATACAAATGAGTCGGTCGACGCGAAGATGCATCATTCAATGCATTACTCTGCGTCTCCGACCGCAGAATGGACCATTTTACGAGCTACAATTTGGCGAGAATATGTTATTTTATACCCGGTACTCAACGCCGCTTAATATGGAATTACTTTATTTTTTTTTTTAATCTGCCAAAGATTGGAAGAAGGAAATGTACGACGAGCCTAAGTCAAGATCCGCGGGATGGGATCATATAAAACGACGTATACAAACCCATCGTGTAAATTAATTATGCCGTCATTACTAATAATTTTATATGAGATCACCGCACGATGTCGCATCATTCTCCCATAATTTAAAATCATTCAATCATGCAAATTGCGAATGCGCTGATAAAGGACTATTTAATTGAGCATGCATAATGGTTCGATAAAATTTCGTAAAAGCATCGGGCCACTACTTCTGTAATTTTCCGTACCTAAAAAAAAAAGACGCTCGAAATTAATGATCACGGATCGTTTTTGTTTTCTCTCTTTTTTTTTTTACGGACTCACTCATCAAACCCGTGGCGTGAGGCGCTTATTGGCGGTGAGCTACGCACGCGGGACCATCATCGGCTAAAATATGCATGAAGTGGACTCACCTGAAACAAAGGAACAAATATGATTGTTAAACTAAAAGTTAAAACGCAAATGGATTCGCCACCCGCTCAGGTGGATTTTCATACGCGCACACATACATCCCCGGGACATAAATATGCATGTTCCAATATGCATTACACACAAAAGATGCGAATGAATAAAATATATTGTTCGTAACATACCTATACATAGAGAAAGTAGAGATATAAAAGAAGATTTATTTTAATTTTACATAAAAGATTTATCTAAATATATAGGATAAAGGGAAAAAAAAAGAAAAAAGAAAGAAAGACCTGCCGGAAAATTATCATCAGTCAAATAATACGATATAAATACTATAATACAGTTATATTAAATATGCAAGCCATTACATTGTTTCTTTTCACCGCTAAATACAATTACGTCTTATGCGAGCAGTTATTTTATTTGCATTTAGAGGAAATGTTTAAATTAAATTTAAATAAAATTCAAATTCAAATTAATAATTAACTCATAATTTTTTTATTAAGTAGAACGTGTATCGTCAATTGTGATATATATTCGCAAACGAACACCAATCACGTTAAAAGCCTTACGCGAATTGCATTTCTAATAGGATATTCTTTCTCATCTCGCGATTAACATAAAGTTTCTATTTTACTTCATTCCGGGATACGCGCGCAAGCAATCACGATGTGCGAGGAAATTAGGTCGCTCTTCGTTTTTCTTCTACGAAGTAATTACCACCCGCTTAGATATGATAATTTCTCTTTTTCTCCCTCACTATGTACGCCCTACGGAGAAGTTGCACAGTTTCTTCTTAATCTAAACGAATATTACACAGATCCAACTAAAAGATATACTATTTCAATCTCAAGGCATCGTTCTTTTAATTGCTCGACAAAATATTAACCCTTCGCACGTTAAACTTCAAGAGATGCAAATAGATAATAAAATCATTTTTATCTATCATATATATATAATCTCCTTAATAGATTTTACTTCAAAAGTTACTTATTATAGTCTTATTAAAATGTTAATGTTAAAAAAAATTGTGAAAAAAGGAAGCCAATATATATATATATCTTTGCTGAAAAAAGATTAAGTTTAAATTTATTTAAAAAATTGTAACTATGAATAAATGCAGGATTTTTTAAATATAGTCTATACGTTTTAATAAAAGTAGCACAAATTTGCATAATATTTTATTAAAATAAAAAACACTTGCGTGCATGTCTGATGTGTGTTATACTGCAATATCCGCGAAATTAAGAATAATTTTTAACAATACCTTCGCAGCATACTATGCGAGTCGCTTTGCTTCCGCTGTTATGAACCATAATTGCCCATAGCTATATACATCTTAGCAATTCTGCCATTATCATGCGATATGCGATTAAACAGGATTAGCATAATTTTTGTATTTAAGAACAAAGTTTCTCTCTTTTCTCTCTCCTTCTCTCGCTGCTTCAAATACGATATTCATAATATCTTAATCACTTACAATGCCGGAGAATGCAAGGCGACGGAAATTACTTTTCTTTTGCGCTCCGAGCAATTCCGGCTTCTCCTTTCGTACGAGCAAGAAAAAGCAGCCAATAGATTTCATCCGACTCGACATCGCATCGGCCGATCGTATAATGCACAAGCGTCTCCGTTTCTCTCTCTGCCAGTTCCTGCCCTATCCTTTTGAATCGCTTAATTAATTAATTTTATGATTATAAATGGGCGATAATTATCTTCCGAAAAAGTTGAAAAGTTTTTCCCTCCATATATATATAACTTATATCTACATACATCCGCAAACTGGTACGAATAAATTAATGTCTCTCCAAGAAATTCGATCCAATCATTTTGCGAATTCGATTCGTGTATATAGAAGCGATGACGAAAGAAGGGACGAGAGTAGAAAAGAAGGGAAGGAGGGAGGTACCAGGGAGTGAGGACCCGATTTTTGTTCGCTGTAGTACCGAACCGAAGAAGGGAGTCGACCGAACGGAGGGCCAGAGGTGGAGAGTGATAAATGGACGGGATTCAATTTGAGGCCAATCAACATTCTTGTCCTCTCTCCTTGCGCTGCCTGTCTTGTCCGTGTATATCTGCCTTTTCGTCGTTCTTGGCTGTCTTTCGCTTTTTCTCGCGCATTCGCTACCTGTGTCGAGCACGAGGTAATATCCTCTACCCACCATGGGATTCGCGCGTCCCGTATTTTTCTATTATCCTATGACCCGTAAGAGAGAAAGAACGAGTACCGAAGTGAGTACAATAACGTCGTGTTCACGTAGACAGAGCTATATAACTACGACCGTTATCGAGATGTCAGGAGAAGAAGCTTTTTCCTCTCCGGAAAATATTTCCCGAAATTATCCATGCTATAAACTACAGGAATGGCCATCATTTGTCTAACGAAACGGATATTAAATCATCATAATGCGAGCTTCGGTGATAACTATTATAGAATCATAATTGAATATTGATAAATCATATTAAAATGTCAAACTAACATGATTTGTCTTTCTAAAACTGCACGATGTATATAAAATGCCGCTCAAAAGCTTAAAAATATTATACTTTAATCCCAAATTTCCTCGAAAATAATCTAGCTGGCAACTACACTAGCGATATGTAAGAAGGGAGAATAGAAACTCGCGCATATCAACGCGTGCAACCCTCTTGGGTTGGAACTTCACGGTTACGGAAAGCGTCAGTACACGAACGTAAGCTTTCTCGAGACACAAAATATGTCTTCCCTCCCCTCATTGCTCACCCTACAGTGCACGATTCAAGCGTGAAAACTTGTACTCACGGATAGGGGATGCCCGCTGCTGCTTGTAGCTCTGCCTAGTATTAGAGCTATGTAAGCCGCGCGTTATAATGGCACGATTGCCGCAGTGGCAACCGCCTTGCATCGCTCGAATACATTCTCGAGTATGCGCTTTAAGTATGCAACTATACTGATATCGACTCGACCTATCACCGGCGACTTGCGCTCACGCTATTATTTCCCGTAAACTTTCTCGGTATGCATGGGCGCGAGTAAATTCCTCATCGCCTGCGATCGTTATCAGCATCGTCATCAAAAACAATAGCTCGCGACGAGCACGTCAAATGATTTCCGATCGTGTTCAAGAAATTATTGCCAGATCGTGCGCGACGCATTGAAATACGAATGAATGTTTCTCTCGAACGGCATGCATAAATCATAAATGCTGTCGCGAAATATTCAGCGAGTCGTGTAGCGAATCAAATATGTAGGTAAGAAAACAGGCGCACGTGCATAGAAAAGAATGGTCGCCAGCAAGAGCAACAGACTCCGTCGGAGACGACGTGTGACGCGCGCGAAGGAAAAACTAATTTCACCTAAACAAACAGAGAAATTCCTCTCTATTTGCGGGGATGATCGATCGCGCGACGTAATCTTGGACGGGGAAGCCGCGCATATACCCCTTTCCGATATAACGGAACCTTATCTTTCTAGTCCAGGCCGCGCGCACACGATCCCGCATTCGGTGTGGCTGAGAGCACGACGCACACAATGTCCTTATATTTTTATTTCATCAGTCAGTCGGGAAGTCTTCACCCGAGCGCCTTTCATCGATCATTCCGCGATCAATCGCATGTCACGGAGATTGTTTCCGAACGAGACCGCTATCCGCGCTATACGTGTGTCTACGCCCGGCGAAGCACGGGCCTCTCGTCATCGATCATCGCGTAACCGTGCCACTTCCGAATTTCAAGTACGCGCATACATCGCAATTGGTTACCACGAATTACCTGGGGCGCTTACTGGCACTCGAAGAGGCAATCTAACGTTGATTACGCTCTAATTAATCATTGTGAGATTGCTCCGATTCTAGCACCGCGTTGGCATCCGACATCGCCGCGCGCATCCAACATTTTCAACGTACCTAAGTAGCGAGATAATTAATTGTTAATCTCGTCGACTGAAAGAAATGCCGTGTGATGTAGCCATAATAATGAGGTGTTACACGCGCGGGATAATTTGATAAATAGATTTCGTAAACTAAACTAATTGCGAAGGGAGAGAGTGCGCTCTTAAAATATATTATTCAATTGAATGAAGGAAAAAGGATAGAAATCGACACGCGGAAACACAAGCTTCTTACGCAATAATTTCATGCACGTGCTCGCGAAAAGTTTTGGCAAGTTGTGGAAATCGAGTATCAAAGTTACGCGACGCTACGGCGGTAAGGAAATGAGCTCAACGAGTTGTAAAATCACGAAGCTTTGAAAGTCTCGTAAAGATGCCGCGTTCCCGCGGGAATCGTACATGCTTGGATGCGTTTTGGAAGAATATCTAGACCTACCACGCTTACAAGGGATCCGTGTAATAAACGCGGCATAATACGATTGTTAAATTATTTTTATAAACGGCAAATATATAAGTAATTTAAAAACTTTGGACAGAAGCAAAATTAATTTAAACTAAATTATCTCCCTGAAAGATTTTCTTTCGAGAGAGAAAGAGAGAGAGAGAGAGTAAGAAAATAAATTAAATTAAAATCTCTAACTTTATACTGCCGACGAATTCTTATGAAATATTTACGTTTTCAAGATAAAAGTAAATAAATAAATTTTAATCATCTAGAAAACTAGAGATGTTTATATACATATATATATAAGAATATTCGATCCCGATGGATTTTCACTCACGTCATGCAATTCCAAATTCACCAAACTCATTTATTCTCCGGGACATATCTCAGATTATAATGAAGACTAAATGTCGCCTACAGTCGCAATTGCGCACATTGGAGAGAGAATCTGAGCGTGATTATATTTGACTTCTTAACCAATACCGAGCTAAATCGCCTGTATGTGCAGAACGCCAGCCGAAACGGTACTGCCGAGCTTAGATAGCTGGTGAAACTCGTAATGAAATTCCTAGCATTATTAATATTGCCGAGATGGGATAGGAATAGCAGTCAGCCGCATCGTGCTCAGTTAGTGAGGAGAATCAAGTCGCTGTCAAGCTATGCACTAGGCATTAAGTTTGTCTTGAAGCTCTCTCGGAAAGCTCCTAGTATGCCTACCATGATGCTTACGATACAGACCTAACGTAAAATAAAAGCTACTAAACACGAAGAATTTTTACAAATCTCTATTTCTAATTAAGTTTAAGTTACCATAATCTCTCTTCACGATTTACCCCGCATTTAGATTTCTTTTGTACCGTCGTACTAAGTAGACAAAAGTGATAAACGATATACATATACTTATTGTCGAATAAAATTGACGACGCGTGAAAAATGCCAAAAGCTAGTAATATCACGAATAGACAAAATGTTCCAATTACCTAGCAGTCTCGTGTGAAACAACTAAGCTAATCTCAAACCAAGTTAAACAACGGAAGACGTTGAGCATATCCGACTAGCCGAGTTCAAAGCCGAAAAGCGGATCACGTGCAACCGGATCGATTGTTCTTAGTTGCGGCTACGCTGCAAACGAAAAGCCTTGTACACAACTGTGTAATGTCACGTTTTAATTATTGGGGAACTTTGTTCGCACGACGACGTTTCACATTCCGTGTAGAAACATTAATTTATTCTATATACAATAATAATTAATGCCTCGTTTTATTCACAGTTTTAAATCGACAAAAGTAAAAAAGTATTCTCTTTTTTTTTTATCCGCAATCAAGATAAAGCCTTGATCGCGGCCGCGTTTATTCGTAAAAAAAAAGTACACTTGAGAAACGAAGCGCGCCTTGATTCGCACTTCCGAATGTTAAGCGAGAATTTCTAACTAACGTATTCATCCCCTCGAGCGCGGGAAGCTCGTACAAAGGAAAATCCACGCTTTCTCTATACCTCGCATTATCTTTACGCTTAGAACCCTCGCGGTAGGGAAAAAAAGAAATCGATCGCGCAAAAGGAAGCGGTTGGAACAGGAACTGAATGCGCGAGGGCACTAATTTGCGAGGAAAGCGTTATTATACGCGGACTAGCAGCGTCGTCATTAATCATCCCCGACGATCGTAGTCTGACATTAATTATCCGAGGCCATTTTCCTTGGTCGTGCGGTGGCGACGGCAGCAGCGGCGGTGGCAGGACGGTTTCCTGGCCTCCGTCGAGCCTCAAAGCGCGGCTATTACGTCTCGTTGATGGGGGAAGGGGAGATAGAGGCCGACTCTCGGAAAGCCGAGAGGACGGCATTTGCGTGAAATTGATATGTTATCGCGTTATTAAACGGCCATGATCCAGAGCGGCTTAGTGTAAACCATTCTCGAGCGCAAAACCGACCGACCAGCCGGAAAGGTCTCAGAACTGGCCCGATATTTCGCCACAGATTCGATGCAAGCTGCGCATGCGAGGCTCAAAAGCTCGTCTCTCCCTCGAACAAAATCCTAAATCTCGTCTTTTCAGATACTAGAAACGAAGAAACCGAATTTTAGACCGATCATAATCGGAGATTGCATTGCCAGTCGATCGAAACAATCGACGTTGCTCCATTTATTATAACACAGTAATACAATCGTGAATACAATTGATCTTTTTTTCACCCTCGGTCGGTGCTTAACTCGAGGAAATGATCGGTACGTACCGACCACGAAATTGAATACTTTCATGATTGAAATTTCATTGTACGCGTCACCCTCGTAACCCGTCTCTCGATTCGTCTCGGCTTTAATAACGATCCGTCAAATACAACCGCCGGTTCGTCGGCCGATTTTGAATTAAAATTTCAACCCGGTACGCTTTATGATTGTCAGAATTAGAAAAATCGACCCGTCACGGAATAGCGGTGATTCCATTTTTTTCTCTCTCTCTTTTTGCCGATTTCATGCAGCTGATGCATTCTGATGATCGCCATTTTTCAAAGAGAAACGCCGTGCAATCGCCGTCCACTCGATCGACTCTCGTCGCGCGAACATTATTACGAAACACGTACCGAGAATTTGATGATCTATAGGTCAATCTTCTCGTTTAATCTCAGTATGCTATCGCGAACTTGGTCACCTACTTCGGTTCGAAACTTGTCAACCAGTTGGCAAACTATTGGTACGAAAGTTCAAATCTCTATCTCTGTCTCTCCCTCGTGTTCTTGTCTCGACGATGGTTCTTCGCGGATTGGTCAGTCTCGCCATTATTGAAGCAGAACCGCGATGGGAAAACGAGCCGCTTCCGCAAGAAACCGATGAGCTCCAACTTATCCTACCAAAATGTTTTTCTTTCGACTACGCCCCTCCCCGAGCTCCCTCATCGGCCGAACAAAGTTCCATTACGGAATTATTGCACTTTCCGAATCTCTCCTCTCCGTTCTCCCGTTATGCCGAGATGAAGTTAGACTTTCGCAGAGTTTGGCCATTGCTGTAGTTTCCGCCTGCATACGCGAGTTCGCGAGTTCAACAAAAGCTACAAATTGCTTATTGTTTTACCCTAATATTATTTTCCGACCGCTTAATAAGACGTGAATCGCTTTGCGACCGCGTCACGTTTGGCAAAAACGATTCGGCGATTTAGCGCATGGTTCGGCACGCGTGACGCTATTCTGCGGAAATTAGATTTACCGTAATCCTTTTTTGGTAGCTGTGGTCAGCATGCAAAAACCGTACGTATTCATATTCATTCGTACGTAAGCTAGTTTTTGTCGGTCGGCCTAGGAGATGACGAATGGCCTGCGGAGGGGTTGTTCATTGAAGCTTTGCACGCCCTTGGCGGTCTTGTATACGATTTTTCACGCTTTTCACGCATACAATCACTTTGTTTGATGTTGCGAACAATAACTCGAAAAAATCGATTCGACGAGCACAGTGCAAGCCTTCAATTAAAGAAGCAATTAAAATTGCACGATGATTGATCGAGAGGCACAAATACAAAAGAGATTATAAAAACTAAGAAAATAAAATTCATAAAAATTATGATTATCTAACTTTTGACATATCTGAAAAAAAATGTATACTACAATTATTCGGTTAATTTTTTCTTCCGATACTCTCAACTTTCACTAAGCAATTAAAATTTCCAAACCAACTTTTATTTCCATAAACTAAACATTATCGAATTCTTACAGTCGATATACAACCGACTGACTACAGTATGTCCCTTCCATGTTCTAATAGTCAGGATTTTCCAGTAATCGTTACGATACTCCTAGGACAAAAGCCCGATTTTCGGATGTGATCCAATCCTATTTCGCGTCCAATCGAGAATCACGTGGAGCGAAAATCACAGCAGAGCTCTATCTGTTTATGTTAGAGTCGCGTACACTACTGTGACGGGAGACAAGCGAACGGATTCAACGCCGTTTCGACGATACGCGGATCCGTATTATCGCAGAATCGTGTGCCGTTTAAGAGATCGTTCCCAGTCACGCCCAAAGTTCTCGGATCCTTAATCCAACTTAATTAGCGTCAACCTCGCTCGCCCCTAACGGCAAACCGAGCGCGATAAAAGTCTCATGGCCTCTTAGCGCAGAATAATAGGCGAATCGACCAACGCTGGATCTCGTATATACGCCTTCTACGCTCACATTTGGTAGTAATGGAACTTAAATGAAATTTAACAATGACAAAATGAGTTGCAAAATTGTCTTGTACTTGAGAAAGGAAAAATTCATTGTCTTGCTTCCATCTATGTCAAACCTTGTCCTCTACTAATTTTCTTGGTTATCAGAAAACGATTATCCTTACACGGAACAAAAAATGCTGTTGCTTCAATTAAAGTCTACGTCACGGGCTGCCACAGACATACATAGTTCATTCAATGATATTTTTATTAGACCAAATATCTGGATTATTAAAACAACTATCAAGATATTTGGTCTAATAAAAATATCATTGAATGAACCATCTATGTCTGTGGCAGCCCGTGACGTAGACTTTAATTGAAGTAATAGCATTTTTTTTTTCCGTGTACGGCGAATCGCTCTTTGTTTTTCAGCGTACTGTACTTTAGCTTTAAATCGATTTATATATCTGTAATTATCAAACACGAAATAAAAAGGATACCTAAAACGATACTTGTTACTCAATGCAGCGCATCTCGAGAAGCGCTCCGATTGCAGAGTATCAAAAACGTGTTCAGCATATACGTATACATATGTGCTGTGATGCACACACGGCTGAGAATGAAGATAGCGTACACAAAAATGGTATTTAGAGAAAGATGATTGATGCTACGGGAACTCGAGCCACCTCGTTACGATCCTGCTTCCTGGCTGCGCGCTGTTCTTTTTCTCCACTCGCATTACCGTATCCCATCTCTTTGACGCTCGGTTACAACCGCCCTGCAGTTGTCCGAGCTGAAAACGAAATCTTAATGACACCTGTCTTGAGTGCTCACCGCTCGGAGTCGCGCTGCGTGCAGCGAAAATCGTGTACGGACGAGAAGGAAATTGCAAACTTGGCGCACGGCCCTCGCGTATCTTCATTAAATATGATTGATTTCTTCTAGCATCCCCGCGGCCTCTCAGGTACGTCTTTAGTACATTGTGCGCTTCAATTTTTCAATCGTCAAGAACGTCCGAAACGATCGTATTCAATATGCCGTATCGCTTTATTAAAATTCCATTACACGCGCCAAAAACGCTTTCTAACTGCTCGTGCTATCGTTCAAAGTCGAGCCAGCAGCGCCGCGAACGATACTCGGTTAATCGACAAAAAGCATGGCTTCTTTTTCCGTCAATCAATCTTGCCCCCCCGCAAGCGGGGTCGTGGCAAATACCGAACGTCTGTGTTACTAAAAAAATCATAACTATGATCTGAAAAACGACATTTCTCCGCCGCACCCTCGGGAGGATACCCGCGTTCCCCCCGTCGGGATAATCCCGCCGAAGGTGAATCCTCCTCGCGCTCGGCATTTCCCTTCTCTCTTTTCTGGGTCCAGATCTATCTTGCCGGCCGATCAAACTGCACCGGCCAACATGACAATGAGCCGAACCGCCACTTACCCCCCTGCAGAATCACGGAGAAAGCGAGAGGGGCCGAACAGGTCCCTATCTCTTCTCGCTTCTCTTCTCGCCGCGTTTCATATAAATAAATATTGTCCAATGATTGATCGTGCGTCGTTGCGCTCGCGGGCAGGACATTACATCAAGCGACCTGACACGGTGGCGGGTTCCGAGAGAGGAGGGTCCGCATTTTTTATTTACGTCTTACACCGGATAATTTGTCATCATGCCACAATGCTCGCCTTACGAACGGCCCAGAAAGTCTCGGCGAGTTAAAATACGTGTACGGATATAATCGTCAACCCGAGGCATGGATAAGCATGACGACGGCAACGAGGGTTGCATTATAATCGAGGATATTCTCGCATAGAGTTCGCTCTTGAGGAGAGATAAGCTATATAAACGAGAGGGAGATCGCAATAAAAGGTACTATCTCAAGTAATGCGACTCTCCCCAATGTGCTTCAAGTCTCGCTATTGGAGGTATTTCTTATAACGTTCGTTTAAATAATAAAAAAAAAAAAAAAACGCGTGAAATCGTTAGGAAAAACACGAAAGATGTCGCACGTATGTGAAACGTAACCGAAATGTGACGTAACATAAAGGAAACAATTTCAAACATATGTTTATTGAAACTTTTTCATTCAGAATTGAATTTCTCATTCGATCTTAGCGTTGTTTTCTCTTACGGTTTTATTTCCAGATATCGCATATAATATCGTGTATTATATATACGAGCTGTATTATACTGGCGAATTATTGAGATTTTTACATCGAACTATCCTGGGAACGCTCGCCTGTCGCATTCTGTAATAGCGAATTTCTCACATCTATCCTCTTCGATGCGCACCCCCGATATTTCGAAAATACGCGACGCCGACATGCCGACGCGGGGAAACGATCTCGCGGCGAAACTATCCGGAGACGAATTTCGCACAAGACACCTGATACTCACGGAGGCGCGAATTCGCAAAAGATCTACGAGCGTGACGTAAGTGCGCTCTAAACGTGACGCAGACTCATGAAGCGCCGGCGATGAGATGCCCCACATTTTCATAGCGGTGATATGTTACGACACGCGGTGAGAACCTGACGAAAAGTTGCACCTGCATCGCGCGAATTAATAACGCGTGACGCGTTACGGAGCCTCGCATCCGAAACGCGCCGCGCTAACAGCAAGATTCCGCGTTTATAGCTCTCGTCGTATTTCTGCGAGACGTGTACGAGTTTACAGAGTAATAGCGTGCGCGCCTTTCGCATAAGCTTCTTTTTATTGTGTGTTTTCATATTAATTCTTAAACGAGCGCAGATGGAAATGCATTAAGGAAACATTTTTTTCAAACATTTATAGACGTAGAATTTAAAGTAGATTTCTCTGGTAGCGAACCGTTGAGCGCGTCGGACGAGAATATTCATCATAATCAGCAGCGGAGACAATTAAACGGGCGCGTGTGCTTCATTTATCACGATGATCGCGTATGCGGATAGCCGTTACCGCTACGGGAGAACGCATGCAGTTAAACTTCTCTCCGTGAAGGAAATTAGCCCGTAAAGCGGCCGGACGGTGAGGTTCCCACTGTTGGAAAGCTTCTCTCTCGCCTTACTTTCATCTATTATTACGACTGGCAGCGCGAGTCCTTGGCGCCGCGTCGCCTCGTGTATCTAGATACACACGTCTACCGTATATGTGCATTTACTATTCGCGCAAGGAACGCGAAGAAAAGCAAACGCCCTTTTCTTTATACATCTTACGCGATCGTACAATGTAAAAGGGTCATCGACCCTTGCTAGCCCTCTAGTAAATATGCATAGCAAATATCTTATGCAAAACTAATAAATGTTAAACCCGTAAATATGTGCGCAGTATTTGTGCATGCTGAATAATTAAAAGCTGCTATATTTGCTGTTTTATAATTATATAAGTGTAATAATATTAAAATTTTTATTAATTTAAAATATGATATTTAAAACACAATAATAAATTATTTTACTTTTTTCTAAAACTGTGTGGGATAACTTTTGTTTAATTTTTCTCTAGGACTTATAAATAAAACTAAAGAGAGAAGTTTTATCCAAAACTACGCTTAATATTAATGAGATAAGGGGAGCCCAGTAATAAAGCGGTCGCCTGACAATCGGGCTCGATTCCCGCAAAGATTGAAGGAAATTGAATAGGAATATGAAATCCACTGTAATAAGAAAACTAAACTTGTGA
Organism: Formica exsecta; assembly: GCF_003651465.1. Lineage (NCBI taxonomy): Eukaryota > Metazoa > Arthropoda > Insecta > Hymenoptera > Formicidae > Formica > Formica exsecta. The sequence goes on along the minus strand of NW_021851492.1, from coordinate 112,441 downwards.
AAGTGACGAACGAATCTTACCGAGAGTGAGATTATAAGAAATTATTATAATGGTTAGAAGAAATTATAATTTGGAAAAAAGCGTGGTACTTCGTTTTTCGATAAAGAGATCATTAAAAACAACGAGCTTTATATTGTTTTTTCAGCCAATAATTTTATTACTATATCCCATATCATATATAATGTTGCAATATTTTTGTATGAATAAAATATCAGGTAAAATTATTATTCATTAAAACTATTGTTTCATTTAAAATATTTTCGAGAGACATTTTAATAAAACAATAGTTTTAATGAATAGTAATTTTATCCGATATTTTACTCATGTAAAATTATCACAATTATATGTATATAATATGGGATATAGTAATAGAATTATCGGATGGAAGAACAATTGTTTTTCAACTACATCATATTTATGATTATGAGTATGTACAATTGCAGTATACAATAGCACAAAGTGAGTATGCTACACATAATGCAATACGTTCCAACCAAGTTCGTTGTCTGTAAAAACTAGTTGCAAGCCCGACTTTATTCTTATCTGCATTTCCTCCAGACATATGATTCAAAAGGGTCGTCGACCAGCGCTGCCATTGTGATACAAGCACGACTTCTAGAAGGACGATTTAACGATAGGGGGAACAAAGTTTCCCTATGATAATTATGTGCCTACAAGCAATATTATAGGATAGAATGCGGCATCGATCTCGAACTGGTATACAAGCTAGCAAAGAATACTTCAACCTACGTGTTGCAATAAAAGAAAACTTTCTTTACTGTGTATTTGTCGAGAAAAAGTTTGCAAATAGCTTTATATTTACCCGTCCGTTAAATTTGTTCTTTGAGAATTATTAACGTCATCCACATTACACATCATAGATATCATTCTATAAGCAATAATAAAACTTTCGTATATTTGCATTTAGCTCTTTGTCTCATAGTCTATAAAAACATTTATTTATTCACATGTTAATAATTATCTGTAAGAGATGATGCGATGCATACTTTTTGATGTTATTCTCCTTACACAAGGCTAGAGATCCATATAAATTCGTAAGTCGCGAGTAAAAAGCTGGACATCATGATAATGCGCGGGTGGAACAGTCGTCTTGGAAACTTCTGGCCGCTTATAGCTTAAAGTAACTCGTAAATCTCATTTTTCTCTCAGTGGCCCTCCGGCGAAAGCCGGCGTTCTCCTCGCCGGCACGCAACTGGGACGAACTTTTTTACGACAACTTCTTAGCGTAATACATTTATTGTACTATAAAACGTCGCCGTCTGGTTATAACGAAGGGTGATGACGAGGCTTGCTTGACGTATCCGAAAATGCGACACCTTCGAAAACATCGCCTTTCAGCGATTTTTCGCTGCAGTTCAATCACAAAGTGTTATGTTATAAGTTTACATAAATATCCACCTTCGAGAAAGCTAATCTGAACGAAAAACTGCGAGAAGCGAAAGTTATCTTTTTAATGACATAAAAAATATTGTTCCCTTAAATATAATAACGTCCTACATTATTGTTTCTAGACTGATTTCTTTTACCAGCGTATACATATTTAATAAGTTTTCACCGCGCGATCAGTCATTCTCCCACCAAAGATTCCTCGAAGGGCGCGGCCCAAAACCGCACGATTACGTGACCCGAGAAGATTGTGCGGTGAAGAAGGAGCTCGCAAAATGATAGCCGGCAGTGGGTGCATTCGCGCTGCGCTTGTAATCTTCGCTGATATAACCGAGGCGGAATTTCGTGCCAAATCCCATTTGCACGGAAATTTTACTCGATGCCATTGTGATAGGATTCATTCCTTTTAGAAGGCATATAAACCTCGATTTTTAAAAGGACGACTCGATATGTCGGATTATTGAAAGATGTGTCGTGAAATGGTTCGTTCACCATCCTCGTTGGATATATTGAGCGGAAAAATCGCGGCACTACATGAAAGACCGATATTCGATTAGTGACTTTTAATGACTTTTAAAGAGCAATATCACTTCGCATTACGAATCGGAATATCGTTTTGCAAAGACATGCATAAAGTTGAAATTTGTGAAATGAAGTCGAATATGAAATAAACAGCAATGTATTCTGATTTATAATTCTTCACGAGTATTCATTTTTAGATCGCTGTTTATAGATAATTTTTTCTACAATTCTTTTTACGAAGCACAATATGTTTGAGTATGAATGTTTACCAATAATCAATTTTGCATAACTGAAAACCATTCTACGTTATAGAAATCTGCGTTAATAAACCTGTTAATAAAACTGTTTTAATTTACTTAAAAACATTACATATCATTATTCATATTGCATAGTGTGGTTCAATAATATCTCGATATTAAATTCTCTAATATTTCAACATGGAATCGGAAAATTATTTTGCCGATTGCTGCTTCTCGCAGAGTGATTGGACATTTAGATTTTAACGATAGTTATCACGAGAGATGAACTGCTGCTGCAACGGGCAAAACGGTCGGGAAGGAGCAAAATGAGATAGAGATACCAAAGTTGCATAATCGACCGAGTGGCGGCACGGCGTCGTAAGTTCGTGAACGAATAAAACTTGACTAAGTGAATCGAGTGAATAGAGACCAAATGAAAGAAAGTGGAACCAGTAAATCTATTGAAAAGTTTCTCACTCGTAGACACTGTTACTTTTGCTATATCGTCCGGATCTTCGTCGATGATCCTGCGATACTACAACAAAGTTTGAGAACTGTGCTGAAATCTTCTACCTTCTCTTACGAAAAAAAAAAAAAAAAAATCAAAATTACGGTATAAAGCCTCACGCGACAAGAAACATGCAATATTGATTCAAAAGTTTACCGGAAATGCAAAATGTGTATTATTCAAGTTTAAATAGTAGTTGCGCGAAAACTTATAGTTTGTTTTTCAAGCAACAATAAGCATGAAAAACTTTACAAAACTTTGCGACAATTACATATTCGTGTGTAAATTTCTTACAATTTTAAAATTTAAACATTTTTTAATATTACAAACACAGTATAAACGTCATATGTAAAAAATGTGTGCGTTGAAACTAATATTTTGCTTTTATAACAAATATCTATAAAAGGCTACCGTGTTCCATTGAAGAAATTCGTGCGAGGAAAGCGAGAAACGCAAGAAAGGACCAATTTGTCGGATCTAGAAAGGTAGATTGAGTTTTTTAAGTTGATTGCTTTAGAATTGTCGCCTAGATCACTTAACTGGTTACGTGGCCAATTCGGTGTCGACGTGTTTCAGGTCGTTGGGTCAGTCGGGTCATTGATAGTCCATAGATTTGTGCATTACGAAATACTTTCGTAATGGATGAAGTGGATTTGAGTGGTGCCGATCATTTCCCGCGCTCGCGTATGGAAAGCACGTGCCCCCATCGGGCCCGCAAACTTGGCAGGTCCGCCAAATTGCTCGGCTAGGATTAAATCGTTCTTCCGCTACACGGGCTCTACGTTATTACACTGCTAGCTTGCATAAAATACGCTTAAATTATACCATAACGTATCGCTCTATTATACAAGCGTAGCTCTCAAGTACGATAGGGCTTTTAGCGATCTTTTACAGATTAGAACGCTACCACATCCAAAGAGAGAGAAAAAAAAAGAGAAAAAGAGAAAAAGAACGAGAAAAAAAGAGAAGGAGAGAGAGAGAGAAGCATACGTATAACCGCGGTTTCGAACTTTCTCGCACACACTCGCGATCACCAAAATTATCCAATCAAACCTGCGATTTAACCGACGCAACATGTTGAAGTGGAATCGATACTCGATACGTGCATCGTATATCTACTGAAGGCCACGTAAATTGGCAAGGAGGCAGCAAACGTGCGCGATACAGAAAATGCGCCGGACAGGTGCATCGCGCATCGCCGTGTGGCGGACCACGACGATAATAAAACGGTCTTGTTGCGCGGGGTCGCGACTTTGAGGGTTTTTCAAGTGCATCTCTCGCGAAAGAATGCCAGTACGGGAGTGCGAGTATATTTAGTGGCAATGGACTCCACCCACCGATCCGCCCAATATTAACTCTCGCGCCATAATGCGCTAAATTCCTACCACCCCATTCCCGACATCCTCTCGTCCTTCCCCCAAAGAGAGAGAGCGAGGGTCTTAAATCTCTCCCAGCACTGAGAGAGTAACCGGCAACCTGTGCCGTCGCTCGTATATCCTTAAGTCCGTTTCGAACAATCGCCGACTCTTTTCTTTCCTTTCCACTTTGCAGTTATGCCCAGAGCGAAGGAATCTCGCTTGGTACAGCAGCCGTACAACGTCGACACGATGGAACAACGAACATCGAGATTGCACACTTCCACGTGGCGTAACTTTTCTATCGCGTGCGGGGAATATACGTGTGTACATTGTGACTCGTGTCCATTGAACTGTGTCATAGATACTTTTGTCAGAATCCATCTTGATAGCAAAGAATAAATTGCGTGCGTTACACGTGAAAACTTCTTACTTTAGAATTAAAGATCAGCGGCGAGCTGTTGGTTTCGCAAACATTTTTATCAGTATTTTACATTGCACTTTTATAAAAAATAAATAAGGATCTTCAAAAATATATATATATATACACGACCTATAAAACTTTTTAAATATAATATTATATAATTATTAGATACATATAAGTTTATACATTTTATTAATCATTTTATAATTCTTTACGCACACATATTACGCCGTTAGATAATCATTTTATTGCGCGAGTATATAAATGATGCAATTAATTTTCCAGTAAAGAAATTCGAACACCATTAACAACTTGCGAATAAGGGATTAGCACGATATATCGTTTATTCGAGACACTTCCGGCACTAAAGAGCCACATGCTCTCCACCGCACGAGATATCCGCCGCATGAGCAACTTAAGGGGCGCATTAATAAACTCGGTCGCCATTATCCCGTGACGACGCGATATACGAGTATTTTGCGAACACCCGGTGGATACGAGGCGAGTAAGTAGGTCCGCCGCTTTACATTTATCTCGGTGTAACCGGCCGCCGGTCGCGGACCCGTGAGGCTGCACACGAGGACGCATTGATTATTCGCGGCGTAAAGCCCCGCATTACCGGAGCTTCCCCTTCCATCCCTTCTCCATCCTTTACTCGCGAGTCGCGCACCTGAACGCGTCCTCTCGTCCTCCGCTTCTCCTAGCATGGGGCCCGTTTTGTTTTTCTCCTCTCGAGCACGCGGGCACCTCTCCTCGGCCTCGACCTTTGACCACGCTCGCTCTCTCTTTCTCTCTCAAACGGCCTCCGTCTCGAGAATACCGCCGCGGCCCCTCTCACACGGGTCAGCGTTTTTGCACAGCATATTATTTATCGCCCTCAATTAGTCATGCGACAAAAGACGTGTTGGTTTCCTCTCCGCACCGCCCCCCGCGCTACGTCGCGCCGCGGCGATCCGTGGCGATCTGCTTCGGCGAGCGCCGACAATAGGTCCTCCTCCCTCCGTTCCGGAGAGGCCCCTCCGCTGTCGCGGGCGCGGCACGGCCTTATCGCGATAGCGACCGCTGGATATCTTCGATAATTTGCGGCGGAATATCGCGTGACTGCGAAGCGACCGTCGCTTCGTGGGGGTGGTGAACTGCATTCAGAAGGCGCGGGTTAATCGTTCCACCCGGGCCGTCGTACCTCCGCACGGATGCGCCATTTATTATCGCCGATCGAGATCTGTATTCGACGTGTGCGTTACTGACGTCGAGACATTTCCCACGTAATTACGGACCTTTGTAATACGGACGAAGCGATTTCGTGCGAAAAAGCTCGATCGATAGACATTTTGACCGATTAATCGATTTAATTTCTGTTTCGATTCGTGAAAAAATATTAACAAGTAAAATAAGAGAATATTCCTTTCGTTTTGCACGTTACAAGAACTACGAAATGTATCTATAGCATTTTTAAGTATTCCTGCCAACGAAAATATGCAGCACGTGCTTGCATTTGCATATTGAATGCACAAAGATACGGAGTTCTAGTAAATTGTAATATAAAAAGCATAAATATTATAAGCTCTTCTATAAGTATTTTTACTTTATATTCGTACGTAATGTTACGTATGTACAAATCATCGTGAAAATCTTTCCTATCTCCGCGCTACGCAAAGAAATCTCGTCTCCACCTTTGCTATATCTCCGATTTCTTCCACTCGTCCTGTTACGTCTCTCGTATCCTTCTAAGCTGTTTTGATCGCCGAAGCGTACGCTTGCGAATATATTCTGCATCATGACGAAAGTCACAAATCTGTTCTAAACGATAAACAGTAAACAAAATGTAAACAGTATCGCAGTTTTCCGCATTTGCTGCTTCAAAGGTAGTTAATAAATGTTACATAATAAATAGAGTGCATCTTAAAAATTGTGTATAATCACAAAAAGGATGACTGACAAAAAGTGCAGTTTGGATTTTATTTCTGTTATTGTTAAAACGTTAATATCAATCTTCTGTGATTTTTCGTATATCAATAATAAAAGTTGCGCTTTATTTTGTAAAAGGAAATCTTTATATTCAAATATATTAAACAATTTTATTTAAAAGAGTTCCAATAAAGAGTTAGATATAATACAAAAATTTCTCAGCTGGTATGCATTTTACGATACTTGTAAGAGATAGAGAGAATTTTGAAACGTTATTTATTTATGATTAAACTGTCGGATCTCCAAATTTTCAAACAGCGGAAGAAGTACATACACCGTAAGCTTCGTGCGAACAAACAGTGAGAATCGCGGTCAACGCATCAGAAATAAAATCACCGTAGGCCGAATCCGATTATGCCAACAACGAAGCGCCACGTGCAACGGGCAATTACCTATGCAAATATACCGCGGCTACCGCGCTTTTTTTATCCGTTGTATATACGCTGTCGATGCGACGCGATGTTGAAAAACTCGACCGGGATTTTCATCGCGGAAGACGCGACGCACGTTTTGCCGATCGACGCCGATCAACCGCTTTGGATGCGAGTTTCCATTAAATTCATTCAACATGCAAGCCGTGGATGGCATCGCGGAAATTCGATGGATAATTGTGTTACGTTATGTAGCCGGCGCGACCCATTGTGTTAAATCTGCGTTGCACCCGCACACATAACGCCCGCCGTGCAATGAAATTCGTTTAAATGAGATTCGCTTAAACACGAAGTTATACCGAGTAACCAGCTGACAAAGAGAAGAACAATTTATGCGCTCTCGAACGGTATATTTTACGCGCGACAATCAAGCCTGCTTATGGGAACCAATCGAACATCGTTTTACGACAGACAAAAATTTCCCTATATTATATATGCGAAAATGATTGATGCGACACAGAAATTTATTTTGCTCGTGTAATTTCGGACTTTAATTTCAACCTTTCAATTACACGCAATATTCATGTTTTGTTGCTTTGTAAAAATTAATGCGCCAGACAAATTGCGTTTTAATTCCTCATGTGATGTACAATTATGTAATATCAACGTTAAATGTTAGAATTGGTAATTTCAGTCAAACTATAAAATACCGAATCGATTTAGTAGAAATACGTGTAATAAATTTTGCGATCATTTCGAGACATTTTTATCGAATAATTATCAAGAGCGAATGACATTTGTGAATGATGAAAGAAAGACTACCTCAATTTCTTATAGCGGATGTTTACAATGTTCATGTTAAAAAGTGAAACGGCATGTAATAATACTTATACAAAAAAGCACAAATTTAATGATCTTGTTAATATATATTATTATTACGTAACGCCGTCTTGCAAAAAGTAATACACCTAATAATAATGGTGTGAATAATCTATTCTGCTTATTTTGCTGTTGTCCATTAATCAGCAACATAATTATATCAACTAACATTTGCGATAACACAGGAATATCTTCGTAGTAAAAATATATATAAAATAATGATGTGCATACAAGTTTAAAAAATGTAAATAAAATTTAATAACTAATTCTATAAACACATATTTGTTCAATAAATTATTTTTCTCAGATTTTCATAAGCGAATAAGAAAAATGACAGCATCTTTGTTGGCCAATTCATACTACGGTTTTCAATATACCCTGTATATAAAGCGTGAATATATGTATGTAAATGTACCGAAGTAAAATTCTCCCTCGCTCTCACTGAGACACGATCTTGAAATCGATGCACCGTGTCTTTCTAAAAATTGCCATATATACAAGTATGCCATTGGCTACCGTGTTAATGTAATTGCGAAAGCACTTGCTACTTAAGTCGTATGAATTCGCATGAATATATATTGCCATATTAACATTGCGGCTCATCGAAGTTCAGCGAATAAGTTGCGGTGTATGCGCTATAGAAAGTTGATGTTATGTTAATGCAACCTACGGTCCTTCGTCGCCTCGCGTGACTCTTCCTCCATCGGTACCGGTCTCGCCGCCGTGGAGAAAACGGACTTTAAACATTTTTTCCGCATCGCGAATTAAGTATTTGCATCGCGACCACGTTCCCCCGGGGTTCAAGGTCTTACGCAAATCAAGGTTATACGCGACTTTCGAAGTCCAATCCGAGAACAAACTCGAGAGAGCAGTTCAGATACAAAGAGATGATTGAAATTATTTCCGAGCATTCCTTCACATGCACGACACTGGGAGAGAAATAGAGAGAGAGAGAGAAAGAGAGTGTGTGTATGTGTGTATCTCACGAGAAATTATTTTAAAATTATATCATCTATTTCTACAAGTTTAATTCACACGATATTTTTAATTTCAAACATTTATTTCCCATAGCAATAATAATGTTTGTAATGACATTATAGGAGTGTATAAATGTTGAGATCAGATAATTAAATCATAAAATTAAATTTTAAGTAAATTCATTACGCTTTTTGCTGCATGGTATCTGGTTGTTTGCAACTGATGCATAAATTAGAATTTTTAAATACCTTCGCAAAACGAAAATTCATCACGGAAATTTTAGTAGCATCGCTAGTCAGTACGCTCCAATTCGTAGTGTTATGAAGTTTATTATACGAAAATTTTATTCCGCAGAAGGAGGGAAATGCGCGATAAGCGTGGGTAATTTTAGCAAGCTGCATTGCTCCAGGCAATCCGCTTTTTATCAGTTCAGTGAGAAGAATAAAAGACCCGCACACGAGAGCATTGCCTAGCAATTTATAATTTCCGCAAAAATCTTCCATATTTCTATAATAAAATGTTTACACATACAGAGAGAAAGAGAGAGAGAGAGAGAGAAAGTTTATCAAACTTTTGATAAAAAATATATTTGAGATTCTTCATTTCTTGTATGTTGCAATTCAAATTTTATTTTTCTCCGATCGATTATATTTGAATCAGTTTTAATTATATATATATAATCCGTATATCAAATTATTCTTTTCCAAATCTTAAAATACGTTCTGTTTGCAAAAATTCCGCGTTTAAATAAAATTTTCATTTGAGAATTGTCACATTCCCGCATTTTATTCCAGATTGAAACTATCACAGCACTCTTCGGTAGTATTGACATAAGGGATCGCGAGAACAATCACACGAAACAAAAACCTCCCGCCGGGGATGAAACAAATTTTCATGGGAAACAATTTGCAGGAGCGCGGAAAGAAGTTTCGCGAAATAAAAGGAAGCCGGTAGACGCGGCTAAGGATAATACCGACCTCTCGAACGAACCGGAAACATTTTCGTTTAGGGTTCGCCAATCGAGGAGCTCGACGATCTAGCCGGTCGGTCAAGGACTAGACGCGACTCGTAGCAAAAAGAAAGAAGAAGAGAGAGAGATGGAGAGAGAGAAATAATACAAAACAGGAATGCAGAAAGAAGCAAGAAAGAGAAGGATGAGAACATCGTAGATGTTGACGAGAGTATCTTAAGTCGAGTCTACTAGCCTGCGGAGAGACCTTCCTCTTCCTTTCCTTCCCCTACTCGTTCAACCCCTTGTGTATAGTACACATTTGGCGACAAAGACAAGCGGTAGCGGGGAGGAGGCAGAAAGTCCATGAGGCTCCACAAAAGGATGGTCGAAGGTAGACCGGAAATAAAATGAAATCCGCTACGGAGTTTGGCGCGCGAGCCGAAAGCTACTCGCGTACACGGCGCGGTTCGAACTCGAATAACGTTTTCTTCGCATTGTTAGTGTTCTCCGCGTTTTCTGCCTTTCCTCCTGCTCTTCCAGCATTCTCAAAGAAAGAAAAAGAAAGAGAGAAAGGAGGAAAGTTCCACGTATCTTCCATTCATGGCTGGGTCCAATATCTCGCTGCGCTCCGATTCATCCGCGAGAATCGAAATAGTCCGAGACGCGGCGCTGAATTCGGATTAAAGGAAGAAAATACGACAATGTAAGGAATCTGAAACGCAATATCGATATCTAGCGAGATTTCGTTGATGATTTCTTGTTTTCTGTCCAGTGAAATTCGTAAGATAATCGCGGAAATACTCTAATTGTTATAATTCATGAGCTAGATAAAGATTTATTTAGACATTAAAAAACTGAGACTTATAATAATAATATCTGAATATGCAAATTATGGCGATAATAAAGTGATTGTTGTTGATATGATGTTTATTTATCTACATTAATCGGAGAAAAAGATCATCACACAGAAATCACGTTAATCTCGATCACTCGAATGTCACATGCATCTCGTATTTCGATTAAAGATCTGCAGTGCCCAGTGCGAATGTAAATCGGATAGATCGCGATTCGTTCCAATATGCCGTAAAAATGCGATTGAAACCGTCCTAGACATTCGACATCGAGAATCGTCAAGCGCGAACGCGCGAAAAGTAGAAGAAAAAAAGAATAGAATAAAGCCTGTCGCGGTAGAGAAAATGGGGTCAGAATGTCGTTTTAATTGGAAATGAAAGCGAGATGGGCGGAAGAGACACGCGGCGATAAAACCACGAGTGATGGTGAGGGTGGATAAAAATCAGCGGCCGGTTAAGAGGCTCGTTGTATCGCCCTAATTGAAGGAATAACCGTAAACCTTATCACCCACTTCGCGCTGACGCTAACCTCCTCCGAGACTCCGTTATCACGTTTTTGATATATATACGGATCGCTCGACGGCCGCAATGATACCGAAAATCCTCCGAAACAACACGACGTCTTACTCTGTTTTTTCGAACGTTTCGCGTTCCCGAATGAGCGGCAAACGAATGTAAATTTCGTGCCTCAATTCCCTCGGTATGTGGGCCACGTACCGTATCCGGCTAGGGAACATTATCAATTCTGTTTTCCCAGGACTGATGAAAAATTAATAGCGCGTCTACCGCACAGAGTGACCTGAGAAACCCCCATCTTTTCGTCTTTTTCGGCCTCTTTCTTCGGCTTGCTGGCACTATATATTTTTGGTCTTCTCCGTTTGTCTTCCCTCTTTTCGACGCGATACAAGACAAATCGTATCAGACAATTTTTCGTGGACAAGCGAACAAACGAAAGATCTACCAAGACATCCAAGACAGGTCAAGTTATTCGAAAGATCCTCCTTTTCGTCGAACGAAACGAGTTAAAAAGATGCGCCGAAGCTAATCGCAAATTCTCTCGACCAGTGGGCCGTTCGCCCATCTCATTACCTCGTAAACGGCGTGGAACCAGCCAAGAATCCGGCGATTCTCAACAGAATTTATATAACGCCGATCTTATACCGCCTAACTAGTTCTTAACATTATCGCGATAAGGAAAAAGCGAGCCGTATCGTCTTCTTTAATCCGGGCGCGCTTCCAATCATCTAATCGTGCACCCGAGCTGTTTATATCCGCATTTATTACGATAGTACTCCTCTATTCTCAATCCATTCTGGACTCCATGGTCTCCGATAACTAAGCAGTTATCCGCGAGAAAAGTAAACAGGGCAAGGAGCGGGCGTCAGAGACAGATAGAAGTTGCCGAGAGACCTTATTAATGAATTACCATAATTATGCCATAAGCGATGCCGTCTTTATTACCATACTGTTTATATGACCCGCATCTCCGGCGCCTCCCTACCGCTTCCCATTGGGAGGTATTTTCCATTAGTGGCATCCAGCTTCCTCCGTTGAAAGGAGGGCGCGCAGAGGTCGTGGGGAGACTCTAGAATAACGAGGGATGCGACTGCAAACGTCAACGGCGAGCTTTCTTTCTCAATGACAAGGGGGATATGTGCGGAAACGAGAGAGACGGATGCGAAGACGGTTCTAATCGCGCGAGCAAGCGCGCAGGGAGAGGCGGAGGCGCATGATTGTTGCGCGCGTATTTGCAATTCGCGTTCCATATGTAAAAGGCAACGGAATCTAAATCGGGAAAGCTGAAATGGATGTCTCTCTCTGTATCCCGTTCGAGCGAGATCCGAGCGAGATCCGAGCGAATTTACGCGCTGTCGCGCCGGCGTCATATACAGAGAATAAAAATCACCGTTCGTTAGAAACCTCGCGCGTCTCCACGCGGTTTTATTCTAGACGTCAGCATTTACGCTTCCCGATGGTGCCGACTATGGAGAGAACGAAATTGAGAATTGAATTCAGAAACTGTTGGTTGAATCATTGAACCGAATAATGTGCTTGTTATAAAAATCATAGGGTGATCTCCGCGGCGATTTTTAAATGAGAAATAAAGCGAGGTATAGGAAAATGTTGGAGTTTGCGAAATTAAAAAAGACAGATCAGAGAATTGCAATAATCGTAAGTATCATATGTGTGTGAAAGTTCACGCTAATAAAATATTTTTAAAATGAGCCATGAAAAATTGATTATATTACAGCTTCTTATAAAAGAATCGCGAGCTTTCTTACGTAATATTAATTTTACTTTCTCTTGACAACTTGCGTGTCGAGTTTTTGTTTCGTTCTTTGACAAGCATTGCCGCATGATGAGGTAATCTGACGTACATATTCATCGCAGCGGGGAATATATTTTTATTAACGGTCTCCGTGTCGGCGGGCGACAAGAACCGTCTTGCGAAGACATCTTCGGCACCGGTGTCAAACATCATTACACAATATTCAAAGAATGAAAAACTACGCGACACGAAGGGGTGGTACCTAATGTAGCGTGCGAGATAGATGGGTCAGCCGCGGCGAAAGTTAATTCGCGTTTTCACTTGGGCGATCATCAGGGGTCGATTGAAAGCGCCGCTCGTCTGTGCGAATAACGGTCACCGCAGCAACGTCTCCTAACGACGTCGTTATCGATTCTCCTATCCGGGAGTATAGCTTTACAAAACAAAATCGCATTATCCTCCACTATCATTATATTTTTTTCGAAATGATTTCAGCAAGTTTCAATATATCGCTAGCCAACCGTTGTGTACCAAAATGTACAGCATGCATGTTTTTTAAACATTGTCACTTCAAATGACTATATGTGCTCAAACTGCATTTATAAAAGATAAAAAATATTTTTAGAATAATATATAAAAAAAAGAATACATAATATTTTAATATTCTGTTACGAAAGCTTCTATAATTCTCAGTTGTGTTGAAATTCGTGCATTCTAATGTGTAACGATTCTACGCAAATTCAGACCTCGAATTAAACAGTCAGCGTCTTATCGTGTTAACATAACGAACGCGAGCTAATTAACGAGCTATAAGTCCTTTCCAACAGCCGGCCAACGAATTTAAACCGCGCACGTACCAATCGGACCGATCTGAAAGTTAGCCCTCCCCGAACGTGACGTACTAATTAAAGGGCAACTCCGGAATGCAGCCTGCAGAGAACACCGCGTTATATACCAGCACGAATATTTACCCATGTAAATGGAGCCTTTCCTGGAACCTCCATTCGCAAATGGTTCACTCACACATCTCGAAATCTATCTACGTGATTAAGACTATACGTACCGCATCAAGGTCCAATTTGCATTAATAGAGGGACTATTTATTACCTCTAGATGTCTATAAGAGATCAACGAATATCGTAACAAGCACACTCGCGCGCGACCGAGATCCTCGGAGTTATTTCATAAAGCGACTTTACGGCTCTTTATTTCGTATCTTAGTTTACTTACATATGCAAATTGGAAAGAAAAGATTGCTAACAATTTTCGCCAAAGCTACGATCTCTTATTCTCACATTCTTCACACGATAGCTCAAAGAATATGAACTCATCTCATTATGAAACTTGTTATAAATACAATTTATATGTAAATATATATATCCTTCACGACAGGGACTTTTTTCAGTAACGCTTTAAATTAAATAATAAGTATGAAAACTTCACATATGATGCATTCGTTATTGATTAAGCCTCGGGGACTCTAAAGTGAGGGCGCAACCAGAAAGGGAGCTCAAGTGGTTCCCGAGGGTGTCTATCCGTCCGTACGTCGTTCTCTCCACGAGTCTGAGAACATATCGTGTAGCCAGCCAACGAAAGACACATAAGTGTTATCATCATTCCTTCCAACAGCTAACAATGTCTCGCTGTCGTCAGACAAATTAAAAAAAAAAAAGCCGTAATTAAAGCCATTTTTAGTCGTAAATTTGCATAGCGGAAAAAAAAATCATTTTTAACGCGCCTAAAAACAATTAGTAACAGATCCAATGTATAGAGAGTAACATTATATTTATATATTTTTATCATACTTCATAGAAAATATTGTAATTGTATGCAAAATAAATTAAGTTTGTGGTTAATATAATGTTGCCACGTAACGCGAAACATCCAAACGAAAATATACCGGTAGATTTCTTACCATCCAGAATCTCTCCCTCCCGTAAAAGCGATATAAGTTATCGTGTTCGACGCTTTCATGCATCACCACGTCCGCAGGACGCTCGGGATATACATGAGGGTAGAATGTAGGCTTGACGACGCGAGGGTGAACGCAGACGAGGGGTTATCGTGGATGTCGCGCATACGTCGACTCGACAGAGCGACGATACCTACATTTCTTACGAATCGCGATTCGTGCGACGACGCCAATAAAAATGACATAACTTCGAAGCGTGGCCCTTTTGTCAATGGCCTGAATTAAGGTTTCGCGTGATACGAGTGCTATATGATTAAACCTTGATGGAACGAAGCGTGATACTTGATACAAAATTACCATTTGCTATTTGCGGGATAAAAGAAAATAATTCACAACTGTGACGCGTTGTAATGTCATTAGGTAAAGCGTTCGTAAATTGTATACAAAGGACATAAATTTTATATATATTTCTCCATTTAATATTTTTTATAGAATAAAAGTGTCGATTTATTACCGGTCGCGGTGCGGAAAGCAATTGCTTTTCGATGCATGTATATGTGGTGTATGTTAAAAAAAAAAAAATAAAACCTCGAAATATTTAAACTCGAAATATAGACTTACAGATTTTCCGGAGAGAGTACGTACCTCTCTCAAAAAAATTCTATATTTTATTCCTTTTAAAATTTAAATACCATTTTACCATATATATCCCGTGCGTGACTCTTGAAATTCTGCACAAAAATGTCAACCTCGCATTTTTTGCGCATTATATTCCACGAGTGTGACAACGACGGATAGCCGACCGCAAAACCGCAGCGCGATATCGAGTTTGATGAAATATAAAAATAACGTTAGCTAGTAAAACTGTAAAGCTATTAAAATTCCCGAAACCCAGGGATAGTGCAATAATATAGAGAATGGATATATTGTACCCACAAATAATCACGTAAATATGCGTCAAGTATCGTGCTGCATAACGGCACGTACTTCGCATCAATTTCTCGATTTTCCACACAGTCGTCCAATAATCGGTACTCCTCAACTTCCTCTTCTCACCGCGACACGGTTAACAGAAAGCCAAGAGTGAAGCCAAAGTTTCACAGCAATTTTACTTCGTATACTAGAGATATCGCTACATCTTACCCACGAAAGCCACTGAATCTCACTTCACTTCGACCGGTGAGTATATTACTACTCCATTTACCGAAGAGCCGCGAAACCGACTTCTATTTCGAATTATTAGTCTTTGTAATACTTCGGATAAAATATCAGACCTAAAGATCAATATTAAAAAATGAACCATATCGAAATTACGTAATTCATAAAATTTGAATTTTTTCTTATTCTGGCAAATATTGGCAAACGACAAATAGACTGATAAATAAAATAAATAATAATTTGCAATCGTGAGTGAATTAAATTTATCTTTTAACTATTTTAACATAATAAATAAAAAATAAATTCAATATGGATAACTAATGATACATTCACGTGGATTATTATATGGTACGATAACATATTTTCATCACTTGTTATCAAAATTGGATATGTAATATGTATGTATATGGCATAAATGATGATGTAGCATAATATGATGCGGAACGATCGAAAATATTGGTCGAACATCACGGTGATGGCAAACATATATATGGGACTCGCATAAATATCTCTAGTAGATGTATATTTATATATGCGCATATATATTTACTTCATCTTATCGATGTTACGAATTGCATACCGCTCGTTTTGCGAGAGATGTTCATGAAAATGTCAAAATGCGACGGATATATATTTATCGAAATCACATAGGCATATATCTATCTGCTGGAAATAGCGACTAAACCAATAAAACGTCGATGCTCCCACATGTATACTCATTTCATAAATTAACAGAAATGTGTTAATATAATATTGTACAATATTAATTAACACAAATATATTCTCTTTTATATAATTTATAAAAATTTATATTAAAAAATTCTTAATCTCAGACAGTTACACTTATTGTTAGCATTTAATATCAATCTAGTTTTTCGAACCATAACTTGAACACCTAAATACAACATTATAAAGTCCTTCAACGAGATATTCGACCGTCTTTCCCGTTACATATTCAAACGGCCCTTTCAACGATCCCGAATCAGCAACCGACGAAGAAACTGCGGGATAACGAGGACGTTTCATAGTCAGAGATCGAGCCGGACCGCGACCAGGCAAGAGGCTGTCCCCTCTCGATCGTCTCCGAGCATAATCGACTTTAAACGATCGACCTTGCCGATCCTCTCAACATCGTTAGGCAGCACGATGGATGTCGATGCGCATCTCATACGTACAACATACATATATATAGACGGGGATATCGCGGCGACGAAGACGACGACGACGATATCGCGTGCTCGTCCAACAGAAGAAACCCAGAGAGAGAGAATAAAACGAAAGGAAGAAATAAAGGAACGAGAGAGCAAAGAAGAAGCGAGAACACGAAAACGAATTCGCGATTTGCTCCCGTGCAACCGACAAAGAGCATCGTTTATAGCACGACCTATTGTAGCTTATACGCGGCCGGGTATAATAGCATTAAGTTAATACTATCATCTTCGTATTAACAGTCCTTGTCGTGTGTGTAAGATCTATTTGCGAGCGATTCGGTTGATTGTGCCAAGCGATGTGATATGCTTTCAGGGTCGAATTGCTTAAACGACGCATTTAAACGATCGGACGTTCGATTCGACGCCAATGTATGGTTAGAGAAAGCGAAAAAGGGTGAGAAAGCGAGAGAAAAGGAAGGGAAAAAATATCACGACCGCGTAGGTAGGTAAGTAAACGTAACCTTTCGTAGCCGCTTGCGTGTCGGCGTGCCAACGCGTGCTGCACACTCACGGAATATCACGCGAGACGAGAAGTCACGCACGCGGCCGCGAGAGAGTGAAGGAGAGATCTCGCTGCGAGCATTGCATCGGTTCCATTATGGACGGCCGCATACGTCGATCGTGAAATTCTAATCAACCTGAAGTGTAATTACACGCTGTTTTTCTCTAAGAAAAATTCGCAAATATTTCTACCTGAATACGACTTCTTATAAACGTTCGCGGAGACGAGGGTTCATCTACTGGCAGTTGCACAATGATATTTTATCGTATAATTAATCTAACGATCCAAATATCGTATACGATATATGCGTTTATACGTCTTTACACGGCGGATAAATTTGCTTAAGCGTAAACCGCCCGACAAATTTCAGAATATTCAATTACGGTGGAAATTTCATAGCGCAAAAGTACATGATTTCAGCTAATGCATAGGTAGATACTCGAAATTGCTTCAACAAAATTATTTCCATGCAACCAGAACATTAAATTCGAAATATATCGACGGGGGCGGAACATTTCCTTCGCGCACTCAGCCGATCGTTGAAATGCAAATCCACGTAGAAGGTGCGCGTTACGCCGCCGCCGCGCCGAGATGAAATAAAAACGCAGATAAAATTCTCGCGAGAGAGCTCCCTTTAAGAGCGAATAGGAACGGGAATAAAGGTGTTCGTCCACCAGGCAGCCGGAAATTGATATCCGCGCGCAGGAGACTCGGTTAATCGAGCGCGTAGAAATCGTCGCTCGAGTGGCTCGACACATCGAGTTGAAAGCTACGGAGCACGATTTTTCATTCGCAATCGGCACTCGACGTCGAATCGATGGATAACCACGTTTTCGCGGGATCCGGGAGGACCGAGGGGGAAAACCGGCGAAGAGAGAGGGTGGGACCTTAAAGGGGCCGCGCGATATTTTTCCCTTAAAGAGAACGCGCGATATTCCGGAGAAATTATAAACCGGGACGACAACGCGGCCAGCTGGGCCTTCGGCCAGATTATATCTCGACTATACCCCGTCTCTCCTCCACTTCCCGTCGTGTCTTCTCTGCATCCAATGAAGATCCCAGCATCGCGGCTCTATATTATATGTCGTACATTACGCATCGCATTATTCTCGTATACGTTTTTCCCCGAGGACGCGCTGGCGCGGAATTTAGAGCAGCGCACGAGAGGGTGGCCCGCCATGTAACACATCGCCAAATCGACTTTCTTACGACGCAGTACGTTATCCTTTACGTCTCGGTGCCGGCGATACTCGGCGTGAGGATAACGTACCGACTGGCCGACCTCGAGTATTCTCGGGGAAAGAGGCTCTTCTCTCTCGCTGTCGCTGACAAAGTGCCGCAGCTTTCGCAGCGCGATCGTACAATCTACGCGGCACACCGGATAGCTTCTTGGGCGAGCGAGGCTTTTGATCACATTCCGCGGGAGAAATATTGAAAACTTTTCATGCAGTTCGAGTAACTCGAGTCGCGCATCGAGAGAAATGGTACAATTAATTTCACGCCGTCACTATCGATGCAAACGAAAATTTGTTTTCCGCAAATGGCGGATGATTTTTCACGGACTTCCTAAAATATTTTCGCATACCATTCGACTCTCATATCGGCTCTAAATTTCCACGATATTTCGCATTACTTTATATCGCGTTATTACGAAATCAAGATTCTTTTATATTAGTGAAATAATAAATTATTCATTACATAATAAACATAAAAATATGTATTTGTGACACTTAGTATTCCAGTAAGAAGGAATCAGAATTAACGTTGGCAACATATTTTACACACTAGATCGAATATAAAAACGACCTTAGTAGTACGTACGATAAAGCGGGGTCTATCTGAAGGGATCGAGCGAGGGGTGATATCAGATCTGATCCGCTACCTTGACACTAGAGATTAGCGTCGCTCCCTTCAACGTTGAAGGGTAGCATCCTAAAAACCCAGCGCGTTGCCTAGCAAACGTTCCTGCTGTCATTGAAACGTCCAAAACAGGTAGTTTCGCGGCAGAACGAGATGAATCAGGCTATAAAACGCAGAATTTCAGCGACGTTGCGCCTGGCAGTAATTGCCAGACGAGGTAAATCGAGCGAGGCACATGAGACAGATTACGAGACAGACAATATACGCGTTTCACCGCAGAGGATTATTTCGCACTGCGAGAATAGTTATGCCTGATTACATTCATGAAACGGAGTCCGAAGATGGGATGAACGCGTGCGAACGAAAAGGAAAAAGGTAGCCGGTCGAAAACGGATTAAAAGAAGTGTACGTTCGCTGACATATGGGAAACATTCCACGACGATTGTCGCCGAAATCGAGGATCAAGCCCCAATCTGTATCGAAAGCTCGTTCCTTTCCAATATCAAAAATGCGAGAACGCGATAACGTTTTTCACAAGTCCTGACAAATATTTCGAGATATGTCTGTATGTCGCGTCGAGTTTTAAAAACGTTTATTTAAGCGCCGATATTGTATTTACTCTCGCGATTTTTTTAGATATTCTGAAATAAGTTATTCGATCAGATTCGCGGATTCTCATCAAGAGATTTGGCTATAGCTTTCGCAAAAAACGGCGTTCGTTGCTTCGCTTATACTGCGTTCAAAGTAGAACGCAACAGCGACATGTTCACCAATTTCTCGTGGCATCGTAAAGAAGGCAGATGCGAATGAGAACGCACGGTTCGATTCTCGTAAAATCCCGCTTCTTTCGTATAAATTGAAATTGCGGGATTTACAGCGAAAAGATCATTTTCTTCGACGATAAAGAAAGAAAATAAGCCCGAAGTTCAAAACTTCACTTTTTTAGTTAACCCAATTTGTCTCTTTCTCTCTCTCTCTCTCTCTCTCTCTCTCTCTCTCTCTCTCTCTCTCTACGATAAATCTTTGCAGAATTTTAATTTTTTCTTTTTATCGTTATTCGATTATCGAAGCGCGTGAAGTAATCATAATAAATCGATTAGTAATCATAATAAACCGCGTGCAATATAAATATAATAATATTATGGAACTTATATACTTATTAATAAACTCTCTCTTATAATTAAAATTATAATAATTTATAATTATTATTGGTAATAATTTGAAAAAGTAAAATACTCTGTGTAATATATATTTCATATATTTCAGTTTATATATTCAGTGATATCATTAGGTGTACGCAAATATGTACGTTTCAACGGTTGTAATCACAATGAGACGACAAAATTTTCTCGATATCTTTACAGATTAAGGAGAGCGAAGAGAAAGGGAAAAAGATAAAATCAACGTAAAGGTGTGTGGTACCTTATACAATTCCGCAATTGACTTTCTTGCTTTCGTCCCACACCATCTTTTTTCCTTCTCTTTCATCCTCGCCTGCAATCTCTCCTTCGATTCCCTCCGCACGACAGCGCGAGATCACAGGCGAAACTTCTGTTTCTTATCTGTTTTACGCGGTAGACCGGGGTGCGTAGAGTGCGAAAGTTACTTTGAAGATGAGTGGCGAGAACTTGCGCGAGCGAGCCGGAAAAGGAAGAACAGAGGGGAAAAAGGATGTTAATGCTACCTCTCCCTTTTCCCTTCCCCCCTGTCATATTTCCGTGTTTGTCGCTAGTTTTAATCTTCCTCTCCAGTCTGTATTCGATATCTTGTTTGCGGGAGACAAGCCGATGTAATTATAAAAAGGAAGGAAATGACCGAGCGATACGTCAACAGAAGGGCTGAGGTCCTGAGCTTGTAATCTAACTAGGTATAGCCATCCAACCGGTATTACGCTTGTCACGATAGACATTTTTCGGGGCGAGTCTCCTTCGAGAACACGATCATCTCCTTAGTACACTTCCGCGTAACAGCATGAAATTATCTCTGCGATCCGATGCGCCGTATCGATTTAACACGCCCGTCTTATCAAGCTGATGCGCCGGCAAAATCGTCAACTGCGCTTAATAATGTAGTATAATAATGTCGCGACATTTCCACAGCTTTATTTTACCATAACTAATTCGCGAGTAGAAATTGCTAATTAACATGTTGCAATGCGCTTAATATATTTAAAGGAGAAATATCTTAAACGAGATAATCAATAGACTTTTATTTAAATTAAATTCAATCATTTTTTGAAATCAACACAACCATATAAATATTTTTTTTTTAATTTTTAAATCTGCTTCATAATTTTGAAAATAAAAATGCTCTTCCTGGAATAAAAATTCTGCAAAAGAATTGAGTTTTTTATAATCAATATACTCTTTCTTTCTCCTCACTAATCTACTATATGAAAAAAATTAATGAAATTTATTATATACTTTTGATTGCAATATGCGCATAGACAATTATGCTCATAATAATTAAACATGTAATATATTTTATACCAACTATGCAAACGGCTTAAATTAAATATACACTGTTTAATCAAATATGTATAAAGAGAGAGAGAGAGAGAGAGAGAGAGAGAGTTAATAATATATAATTAATTAACAATCAACTATATTCTACGTTAAAAGTTTAAAAAGTAATGCGTTTATTATTTATAATGTTATAATAATAGTATCGTAAAAAATTTTCCGAAATTTTTTCAAAAAAGTAATAGGGCATAGTATCTTTCCTTAGTAATATTACCGATATATAATATTATTATATCACTGCTTTTCTCTATTTCTATATTAAATAACTCATTATTATCATATCGTTAAGAGACTGTGTATATGTATGTGTGAATTGGGTCACATTCGAATACTTATTAAACGTACCTAAGTATGATAGAATTCACGCGCGCGCTGAGAGTTACCTGCGGATATATCCCCGGATATTTGAAATGAACTGTTGGCAGGTTTATGTTCAGTCCACGACGATCCCGCGTAATATTCCGCCATTAAAGCCGTAGCCGGAACCTTTGTAGGTCACTACCATGAATCCGTGGAGTACCGGGTATTTAGCATCCCAAAGCTTAAAGCGCTTAAAGACGCTTGAGAATTACCATATTAGCACCGGGGAGTCCGGTCGCGCGGAGCGAAGCGGCGCGATGCGATGCGATCGATCCGTCACAAGGCCACAGGCAACAAAGTCTCTAAGTCCTTGATCCCGGACTCGCTAATTATTTCTCGAGACACTCTGACCCATCTTACCCGCTTCTTCCGCGCCTCTACCATCATTCCCTCCATAACTTTTCTATTTTATTATTCATCATATCTTACATATATATAAAACATGAATAATAAAATAAAAAATAAATATGCACATCTTTTCTTTATATATTGACCGATCCGACAAAGCGGTCACGCGAGCAAAATCGAACCTAACAAAGGATCGATCGCTTAAACCCGATAATCGACGGGACCGGCCGGCGATGGTTATCTTCGTCGCCGGCTCCGCAACCCAATTAGCGCGACATCTGTATTCCGCGTTCTTGCACGGTCACGAATGCAATTCCGCGCGACTCCTACGACACCGTTGCGGATGAACACAAAACGCGGATGATACTTAAGGGAGCGTGCAACATTAAACCGCGGGAATTTTAATACGCGAGCTCTTGCGTGCTTACAACCCTCTTCTCCTCGCCCGTTTAGAGCTTAAAGACATTGGCGATACGTTTAAACCAATCTATCGACCAACGGTCGGAAACTTTCTCGATAATCCATCGGGCATGATCCGGGAGAGAGAAAGAGAGAGAGATAGAGAGAGAGAGAAAGTGAAGAAAAAAAAAGAGACGAACGAGAGATCTGCCTTTCGATCTCACTAGAAAGAGAAAGAAGCTAAACCATACACGTTGCACTTGTATGCGCCGCACGCGACTCAGTTTGAAAGTAGCACACGGAAAAGTTGTAAGCAGCTTCTGTTACGCCGAGCACACAGATCGTGCCGAAGAAGCCGAAGGGTACGCGGCTACGGCGCAGGGATAACTACGCCCGGAATGGCCTCATTGGCTAAACCAAACTCGGCCCGAACTGCGGGCTAACAACTCGGCATAATGAGAAAGTTTGGTGGTTTTTGGTTAAAGAAACTATTCAATTGGAACTCGAGTTTCTCGACGCCGACAGTACACAGCCGCGCCGCACAACGGCGGCGATCAATGCGCGCGTTCATTATCCGGAACTTCGATCTCGCTAGAAAGAGAAGAGAAGGAGAGAGAGAGAGAGAGAGAGAGAGAGAGAGAGAGAGAGAGAGGGAGAGAAACGGCAAATGCATAGCGATCAAACATTCATTATGCTCGTTGGTGATGGACGTGCGTTAAATTGTTGAAAAACATTCGACAGCTCTATATGTCAGATTTATAAAAACAACTTGCGCTGCTATTGCAATACTACGGTTTTATCAAAGTTGCAAATCAACGGTTTTGATCACATATTTTTTTTAAATATCTTTAATTGCAATATTTAAGTAAAATAAAAAAATAAAAATAATAAAAACAATAGTTAGGAGGATCAATAGTAGGAATAAAAAAAATCAATAATTACGATTAATGTTGACTAAAATAATAGCAAGATGAATCCTGTGCCGATAATTCGCTGTCTTTCGCGAACAATAATGTATGCGTTATGCGTTGAATGTCAGCGGCATTCGGAAATTGTGTTTGGCATGGGAAATCGGCGGCTTTCACGCGAGTGCGGATAGATTCTGAACGGTCTGGCAGCTTCCGAACGTATTTCAGTGGCCTTCGGCAATTCGAGAGAGCGGGCTTCGCACGAGAATAGAACAAAGCCTTCTCCCGTCGACTCGTAAAATCGCATGTAACCACCCCTTTCTACGGTTACCGGACCGCCAATCCTTCAATCCCCGAAACCCCACTCTCAGATTCGCCCGTTGGCCCCACAAACACACAGATGTACAAGTGCACACAAGCCGGGGTAGGGCCGGACAGCTCGCGCGCCCACGCTCGATATCGAGCGAGGAGTAAATATTGGGCAACAATAAAGGCCAACGGCAATCGATAATTAATACGAACTGCCCGCCTTTGCAAACTCACGGCCGACACAAACGAGAAATAACAACGTTCCGAGCAAAACACGCGGAATGGCGGGCAGATCAAACACAGCGCGTATCGACCGGTCCTTTTTCAAAAAGAAAACCTCCGCGCAAAACCAACAGGTCCATTCCGAGCAGAAACGTATTCACGGAGTAGCCGGAACGAAAATGTTATGGCGAATATTAGCGGACGTTACGATGTAATTCGAGCCCGCGGAAAGAGCGTTGAAGAACGTTGTCGGAGAAACATTGTAAGGAGCCACGGAGCTTCCACGAATCGCAAACAAATCTGGAAGACAATATGGGCAGGAAGGTAACCGGATCTTACGGCTCTGGGCGAGATCATTATGCTCGAGAAGTTTGCACGATCGAGAGTTAACGATCTGGTAGAGCGCTAAGGTACGGATAGTATGAGAGAGCTACTTCGAAACCCTTCACTGACAGGTAGTATATTTCCGACTAAGATTCCGTATTATATTTCATTCAAAAATCAATCATCAGCGGATCAAGGTTTCTCATTCATCGTCCTGCTCTTAGATCTCTCTCAACGAGAATGTATTATGAAAATATGCGATATCAATAATCGGTGTAGCTATCATAAAAAAAATATATGTGTAAAAATATAATAAAATAAAAAAATAATAATTAATGATATAAAGTAGAAAGAAAAGAGACATATGATTCATCCTACAACTACAGATAAAAGAAGCGCAACATTATTTTCCCACGCAAAGACAAATGTTTTCGGATCAAACGAGCGTGCGGGCATTATTAAATCGCGAGAGCGTACACTGTTTCCTTTCGTACAGCTGTCATAAAAAGAATCTTTTAAGACTCAGTGGGCAGTATCTGTAATAATGAACACCCACGCGTGCAAAAGTTAGAGCGATACAAGCTACGTATATACTCCTTATGTAGAGAGTTGCGCTATCGCCAGTGGCATCGAACAGTTGCAAGATTAAAAAAAAAAAAATTGTAGGCTATGCGCAGTTAACTACCTGTATGTTGTGGACCACTATTTACGGACGACTAAACCGGTTCACTGTGCCCCGTAAGCATATAAAAACATAGACTTTGAATATGTACAAGTGTTCCGGCTTGAATATAGAAGTTGCACAGAAAATTGCTTTATTACTAAAATAATAAAATAATATATAAAAAAAATAATAAGCATCAATATTGCATTAATAAGATTTCACTTAATCATATTATATTTTATATACAACATCATAATTACATTAAGCAAAGGAGATAATAAATATATTATATTAAAAAACAAAGTAATAAATTTGTTATATTAAAATCAAATATAGATATTTAAAGATATTTTTAAAAATCGTATAATTAAAAAAGAATAATTATCTTTTCAAAATAGTTTTTTGAATATCTCAATTCTAATCTCTATCACTATTATGCAAACGATTTCTTTAGACAATATTTATTAATATAAGCAAAAAAGTACGCGCAAAAGAAATAATGCGAAAAAAGCAGCGTACAGTATATAAAAGATTTTACTTCGATGCACACAAGACTGTTCTCTGTTCGTGAATAGAAATAAAGTCGATTCTTCGAATTCTCTTTTCCCTTTTTTAACGTACTCTGTTTTTTCGATATCGTCGAGAAGAGAAATATTTTCACCAGTCGAGTCTCTCCGCCGACTTTCCGCAACGCGGTCTAGAGGGCCTCAACCGAGTTACCTGATACCAATGAATGAATACCTCGTACCCACAATGCGTTCACTCGCTGCTCCGGCTTTTCGGGCCACAAAAAAGCGCTCTCCCGGGGCACCGACACTGCACACGCTGCTGCGCGTCACGTTCAATGGCCGGTGCAATTGCACACGCATGCACGAGGTATGCATCGACAATGCTAGCCGGGCCAACAGGAGCCAAAGAGTGAGATCGTAAGGGAGACACTCGCAATTAGCTAATCTCTCGAGCAGGAAACGATAATTGGTATAATCGATGCACCAATTAGAGAGGACGCGAAACTAACGAGATTCGATCAGGCCACCCCCGTGCGATCATCTTGTATTTCTCTCTCCCTCTCTCAATCTTCCAATTCTCTTTCTCTCTTTCTTTCTTTCTCTATTTCTCTCTTTGCCGTTCTCTATCGTGACTCACTCTCCCCCGCGCGATCAGGCGATCTCCTTATCGCGACCGACCGCGATATCGGATTGGTCTTCGAGAGCTCGTGGACTAGAAGCTTTCTGATAATGGGCGTTCGATGAGAGTTATCTCGGAGGAAACCCAGCTCCGAAGGAGTGTCCCTTCCTCGCCTTCGGCTAGAGGCGGCAGTGGCCTCCTCGGATACGCGATGGAATTCGAGCGAAAAATTTTTCACACCGCGTATATAAGGCGTAAAAAATATTATCTTCGACGCGCAGGGAATTTTTGTTCCCTTATGCTCCGGCTCTTGCCTCCTTATAGCCTTATTAAGTCGCGCCGAATGAATCGGCGGTATCAAGGAACGATCGGCTAAGATGGAAATAATGTAGGTTTCGCGCCGCACTGCGACGCCTCTTAAACGACTATGTACACACACACACACACACACACACACACACACACACACACACACACACACACACACACACACACACACACACACACACACACACACACACACACACACACACACACACACACACACACACACACACACACACACACACACACACACACACACACACACACACACACACACACACACACACACACACACACACACACACACACACATGCGCGTGCACGCTCACACAACAGTATGAGGATCAAAGGGTTACGGTACGCCCTATACGTTTCCCTTTGCAGGCCGAGCGCACTTTTGTCCCATGCAACGGGTATATAAGGCTGGGAATATGAATTGACGTTTTACGCTTATTGCTCGACGGGTGGTGAGAGTGTGCCGAATTAATAAGCACTCCAGAAAGAGGGCCGGGTTTCGAATATACCGTGTCGGCGATGGAGAGAAATAGGAGGAGAGGGTCCTCAACTCCCTCCCCCGAGAGAGCGGCCGAAAAAAAGCACGGCGTGAACTCGTTCAAGCTATTTCTCACCATATACGACACCCAACAATAAAGGCTTCTCGCGAGGCTCCTTCACCGCCCTCTCCTCGGCGTAACGAATCGTCAGTGACTAGTACGATGAATAGTCTCTTCGCTTGGTCGAACTTGGATTACGTTGCACATATCAAAAGAGCGTATACATCGCGTATTTGCGTGATAATTTTAATCATTCGGTCAATTTTCAATCAATTTTTTTTTTTTTCATTTATCTAAGAAACATTATATTAACGAGCTATATTTTGTCATTGATCGAAGAAAAGATTATGTACTCTAGATTAACAGATTTATTGCTATTAATATTATAGGTTGTATGAATAGTGGGAACAAAATTGAAATAACTACGCAACGTTAAACATCGCGCAAGAACATGCACCGTTCTATAATACATTTTTTCGCAAAGAAGAGATTATCAGTTTGATAAACTTCACGTGAGAAATATAGCGCGTTGTGAAACACGATATTGTGGCATGCGAGGGAAACTTGGTTTCATAATTCAACGCAAAAAGAGAAAGAGACTAAAAATATTTTGCGTGATTAAATAGAGCTGCGTTATTCTTACAACGCGGAGGTGGGAGCATACGAAAACCTTAATAAGAGCTTGGCCTAATTCTCGCGCGCAACAAAAACTAAACTCGTGTTGACAATATCGACTCAATCGGCAAAGTTTTCCGCCGAGACAGACGCGACCATGTTTAATCTACCAATTAACTCGATGCCACTTTCGAGAAGAGAATAAAACTTTTTATCTGCGCTCTCCTTCTTCTCTTTACCGCTCCCTTCTCCAATCGGCCCCCGCCCCCCTCCCTCTCCCCCGACTGCTCTTAACTCGTCCCTTTTTTGCTCGCGATCGGTATTCTACAACCAAACTCGCTGGAAAGTTCAAAGCGAGCGGGTGTTCCGGGATAGTCGGTTGTTCTTGTACGACACCTCGCCGAGCACGGAATCTGACTCGGGATTCAGTTTTACGCGGCAATTTTGACGTTGTCCCCGTCCGCGTGGATATAGGTATGCGAAGAACGGGAAATGAGTTGCGGCGGAATTCTTACGTCTCCGCCGAACTTTAGATTGAATTCAACGACAGGACTCTGAAAAGCAAGCGGTTCCTGTCCGACTTTATCCGGTCATGTACCCCGCCAGATTCTGTAATTCATAAATCACGGAGCTGCGCAGATTCTTCCGTCACATCGTCGATGACGCACGTATCGCAACCGTTCATATCGATTCGCTATTCATAAAACGAAAATATACCCGAGTAGTTGGAGATTTTTGAGCAACTTCGCCGATGCTGAATTTGCACGCGATGCAGTTCTTTCTTTATTTTAGGAAAAGCAAAATGAAGTATGTATTTCGAGGAGAATAATAAACGGAACATGATATTGTGAATAATGTTTTATCAAATTCAATTTAACTAGAATGAGCCGCAAGTACAACAAACACGTCCAATCGAGAAGCGAATTGAATTGAATTATCATGAAATACCGAGTCAATTTCTCGCCATGTTACGCTTATCGTCCGTCATAATTAAATTCGATTAAAAGCACAGCTCCGATCCTGCGATGAATGCTATCGTTTTAGGTACAGCAGGATGCAGTCGGACGTTCACCGCAGAAGTGCGAATTCGAGCTGATCTATGGAGGATCCCGGTATCTATAATGCATTCTCGTGCGGCTACCCTAGTTGGCACACGTGCGCGCGTACACACGTAACACGCGCGGACGTACATGCATGTATATATGCGTACGTTTATTTCCGAATGGCGTCCTGTAGTTCCGGCGTCGACGCGACGCGACAGTCTGATCGTTGCACAAAACGGACGCGTCGCCGACCTAAACTAAATAATGCATGAGGCGGATCGAACGCAACATTTAAATGCGTGTACCCCGGGTTACCGCGATGGCTACACCCTTGGCCTTGCTCGACCGAGAATGGGGACTCGCGGACGTTGATGTTTCGCGAGACGCCACGCTGTTTTCTGCTCGACGAGTTGTAAAACTTTGACGCTGGCTAAACGAGCGCGTAGAAATCTCTAATAAATTCTATCATTGTCGTTGCGCGATTATTCTCTTCAAGACAAATAAAGAAATTTGAAATTTTTTGTCTCACAAGTTATGCGTAAGATACGGAGCGACGGCCGTAAAAATTCACACACAAAGATAAAAAAAAAACGAACGAATAGTACGCGCTCGATGCACAATAAAGCGAGTGATCACTCTTGCATGACTTACGAGCGCATTTATAGGCGCAAAACTGGGTTACGCGGAGACTGCTTTAAGAATTTTATTACGAATCTTCCCGCAAGTTTCGCACAGATCTTGAATGACGTAAAGTTGCACGTTTTTATGATCGCGAATTAACGCACAAAGTTTGCATCATTATTTCTAGAAAAACATAGTAAAGATATGTCCGGTCTCTTCCGTTCCCATGCAATTCTTACAGCTATCACGAAATGTGATATTCGCGAATAAGCAATAGCCGTTTCAAAAATAATTTTACGGTAATGATTTAATATTTTAGTATTATATAACATAAAATCGTAAAATGACAAATGATCGAAAATAAAGTACGAGATAAAACAATTGATAAATGAATCGTGAATCGCAGAAACTTTAGATACAGTAATTTTTTTTGTGATTAAAGTTGCAGATGCAGAATTAAAATTGCTTGAATTTCTCCGCTACATACATTTCCGTTACATCTTAAAATATTAAAATACGTAAGAAGCGCAATCGATGATTCGTCCATCAGTCGGGCAAGACTTAAACCGATTCACCAGCCTCGGCTTCAGCAAGTGAATACAGCGTAATGCGAGAGCAATCAATGGCGGATCATTGCAGAAGCAATCGCACTAGGCGAGGCAAAGATTCTCGTTCGAACAACCACCGGCGGCATATGGGTAGATTGATTCAATTTCCTACAGATATGAAGTGTAACAGAAATATGCGCGCGACTCTCGAAAGCACATTGACGAAGTATATTGGCGCGCAACAACGTGGCAGCCGTAATTGGCGAACCGCAGGCGTCGCTTTAAACTTTCGGGCGTCAATATTGCACATAGTAATTCTGGAAATATTGATTTATACGACGAGACGGAGGGATGGAGATTCTGTTTAAAAATAAATAAAGATAAAAAAAATTCGTGTGCACGTGTACATGTACACAGGAGCCATTTAGAACGTAATATTATAGGTAAACCGCGTAAAGCTTTTTTGAAGGACACAATGAAATCAATATAAATTGATAGTATCTAGAACAACGATATCAGCAGTTCACTGAGTATAAGTACAGTTTTTAAATTCGATTCGCCGATATCGCAGATAACAATATTTGAAATATGTATTTAATAAAACGCTATTTCCAATGCAAAGAACAGCGAGACGAAAATATTGACGCTGGGTCATATTAGCAATTAAACTTTGATTATCCGAAGTTCACGCCACTCGTACATACGCTGATCTTTCCTTCGATATTCCACACATTGGTTTACTCTCTTCTATCAGTCCTATCATTAGCACTTTCCTCGTTCTCCCTCGTTTCGACCTTGAGGTACGACTACATTTACGAGCGTACCGAGTAATCTGTAGGGTTATATACACGAGGAGAAGAGTTAGAGCGAGAAACTCACTTAACAATGCAATCGCGAAGATGAGAAGTCGGGTAAGAAGAGGAATAAGGACACGGAGCAACGTCAAAGTTAAGATCCCCGAAGGTATAATTTGTTGGGTAGGAGAGAAAGGGGAGGGTGAGAGAAAGAGGACTCTATAGACGGCGTAGTTCGAGGGCGCGCCCGATCTTAACGGCGCTCAAACTAGAATTAATGCGTAATTAAGGTGCGTTCGCGCGATTGTCGTCGCGGCGCGACAGCCACTTAAGTCGCGCGCGCCTCCATCTTCTCTTCAGCACCTCCTTTAAATTGCTGAAATCGATGCTGAGGAAGACGACGCCGTGATTGCGCGAGGACTCGTGACCGCTGGGACGCGGAAAATCGGAGCGATCCTGAAACGGCTCTCTTCCTTGACTCCGAGTTAACGCCCTGTTCTAAGAACATCTCTATTTATTACGGTAATTCGATCCTGCCTGCTCCGCGATTCGCTTGCAAAACGCGTGATGCGCTACCGCGCGTAATTACTCGCGGCAAAGTTTATATCGCGTTTTGTGCGAATAAGAGAATACGCCGCGGACGTATAGGTACCGACAGGAACGGAACGGCGCGCTCTCCTCAAAGAATAAAAGCTGAGAAAATTTCCCGTCAAAACTTACCTAGAAGCTTATCCCGGGAAAACACCTATTCACGATTCTGAATCTTTGTGGATTTACAAGCTTACTAACTTTGCAACTGGCTCACCTTTTCCCCGGGCTGAGACCTTTAGACGTAAGTTTACGTTTTTTTCGCCGGAAAATAATATTCTAAAAAAAAGTTTTACGGGAGCGTTTTTAAGCATAGCTAAATGCGTTTTGCCGGAAGCGCGGTAATATGCATTGAATTTTTCAACAGCGTAATTGCGGAAATGCACTCACGATGTAATGGTAATGTACGAACCATTGTTCCTGTAATTGTAATTAAACGGTCGAGTAACGCAGCCCTTCAGACGCACAGCCCTTCCTATATGAATTATAGTATTTTTCAGATATGTAACAGAGACTGATTAATCGACCAAGCGTTGTTCGCAGGACTCTCCTGTGCTTATAAGAAAATTTTTAAGTTTCTTTTACGGTCATGGATAATTGACCATTCGGGCAATATATTAGGATGTCGGAGTGTTTATCAGAGCGTGACAAATATGCAGTACGTGTACAATACGTTGGTAATATTATATCGATATGTAAACAAAGAGAAAAACGATTGTGAATATATTTTCTCTTTTGCGTTATGGTCGTTGAAAAATAATGAATTAATTTTCTCTTTTTATATATGTACATGACATAATATAAACATGTACAAATACAATATAAAATGCTTCACTTTTATTATTTTTCTTTTAAAAACCGAATGAAATAAATAAACTCGAATTTTTTAATGTCGAATGCACGCGCGTAGTCAGTCTCTACATGGTATCCATTGTGAAAAAATGGCAAATTAGAATGTAATAAAAAAGGAGAAAGAGAGAAAAAAAGAAGCAGCGATGCGCGATAGACATACGCAAAATGCGTGATTCTCTCGGATGAAAGAGCGTATAGCGGCCGGTATTGTGCGAGTGCCGGCTGACAGAAGCAACTAAAGCTTCTGATTGTAGTACAGCGGCGTATTGCGAGCGTAAAACGGAAAATGAAATCCGAAACACTTTGGTAGGACATTTTGGAAAATCGCGGCGAGAAAGAGGAGAAGTGAGTCGGGTAACGCGTAAAGGCCGCTTCGTCCCTTTTTTGCGGAACGGTTTGCTCGAGCATTGTGACGTCATATACGCGCGCGCGATTGTGCGTGTGTGTATGCAAACATATGCGAATTCGTATCAGCCTTTGTGAACAATCGAATCGAAACGAACGAATGAAACTATCCGGAAGACGGACAGAAATGATTCCACGATGCGTGGTATCTGTAGCACGTAATTACGTCACATATTTAAGCCACGATGAATTATCGGCGATGATATCTTTCATTGTGTTAAGCACATATTTCATAATTAAACGCCGTTGAAGCGAAGGGTATGCCAGGAATGTCGAACATAAAGGGATCGCGACGGCGCGTGTCGGGGTGAGTTAGAAATTTGAAATTGTTTGCACCCCTTCATAAAATCTCGCCCTCTCATCCGCGGGTTACCCTTAATAATGGATGATTAAATACAACGCTCATATGAGCCGCGCTCTCCGTAAAAATGAATAATTACGCTGTGCAGCCGCGAAAAAGTTTTTATACCGTATACGCCGAGCGCTCTCTCTGTATAATTAGTTACAAAGCGATATTAATTTAATTGGATACATTCTTCTGTTTTAGCTTTCACCGTAAAGCAAGAAGAGTGTCCGACAAGCATCCCCCACAACTCAATTTTAATAACTTTCGCGCGTCTATTAACATTTATTTTAATACATATTCACAATTTATATGTATGTACGTATAATGTCACATAATGTAAATATTTCGCGTGTCTAATTTCAAGTTTTAGAGAACTGAAACGTTCGTAACTGACAATCAGATATATTCTATATACAAATATTCGCTAACACACTTACATAAAAATTTAATTAACGTAGCACGATGAAATGTATAGCTGGTTTTTATACAAGCATTTATGCATAACCCTGTGAACAGCAATAGCTCGACAAATGCCCTCACGTCTGTGTACACGATCTTATGGACTCTTATATTATGTTCACGTATACGAGATCGTCGGGGGAATTGGAATTGGGTTAAGGCACGTTGGGACCGCTGAGATGACTCGATTAAATGTAACTCATCTGTTTAGCTTTGATTATAGCACGTCCGACGTCCATTGGTTTTCATGCAGAACGCAACGTACATTACGTTAAAATGTGAAGATATAATTGTTCGTATAAAACATTCCAAAGCATTTTATGATTATACGCGACTATAAATTACATTATCGCATTTTTGTCATGAGATTTCATTGATGATACTTTTCCGAGAATTGTGGTAAAATTACGAGCTAAAATCGATTGACCCTTCTTCCCCGGTGCTTGAGAGGTAAGAGTTGAAGATCAAACGAGTGTCCAAAGTAGTCCGGACCAGAACCAGAATGATAGTTAATCTTCCGAATAAGGCTAATGGCCACTTCCAAACTGCCGAGACGATCGGATAGGTGCGCCAAATGTCGATAATACACTTCGCAGTAAAGTCCATTTTGACAAAACGTATGCCTTCAATGTCGCACGAAACTAACTCACGACGAGAAATGCACGTCGCGTTGCTCACTCTATATAACGATAACGTTCCCGAAAATTGAAATCTCGAACGCAATATTTGCTCGCCATTGCAATATTTCTACGAAAACTGCGATTACAATCTTATATATATATATTATCACAAAAATATAGTAAAGCTTCCTGATTAAAATCTCCAACCTTATTAAATCTTTTATATCGCATATACACATATACTTCCTTTTTGGTATTCTGTATATATGACTTGATCAGAAAATTTTATTAAACGCGTTCGTCGACACTGAGATACGGCGAAGAAAGTTTTTCTAGATCTGATACTGCGAAGGTAAAGAGAGCAAAAGATAAGGACAAGGCTAAATGGAGAAAGGATAGTGGGAGAAAAGACGACAGTAGTGAAGACGACAGACAGCGAGAGAGTTAGAGGAAACGAGGAAAGAGATAGAAACTTTAGACTTATTATTCAACACCGAGATTCAGCATAGAGCGAAGAGAGAGCGTGTGTATTGTATATATGTTTGATATGTGTATTTGTATGCGTAAAAGTCTCCTTTATTTCATTTTACGAAGTAACGCTGCCGTTTAGCTCGCTAAAGGAGCTTATATCGCCCAGACATGGTAATGGCGCTCGAAACAAGTACACGTTTTTTGCCAAATATGATAAAAGGAAAAAATTTCTTGCGTGGCGGTTTCTTTTCGTACACATAACGTTGGATCGCGAACGAACTTTGTTTTCTCCGATAACGAGACGAATTCACGTGTATAATGTATTAACAAGAAATTATTGCTGGGATTCCGCAGCCATCCGCAAACAATCATAATTACATAAATGAAAATCTCGATAGGATCAAGCGTGATGATGGCATTATTGCTCGTTTCATAATTTATGCGCTTCCGCATATAGTCGACAGATGTACAATTATTGAGATACATTACTCATCGGGTGGGTAAACATAAACTGAACCGTGCGTGCAATGCACCCAATGTCGACGAGTTACATGACGGTGTGTACTGTCGGTTAGAGCTATGCGTAAGCTTTATAAACGCGAATATCTCTCTCTACT
This sequence comes from Formica exsecta, assembly GCF_003651465.1. Classification (NCBI taxonomy): domain Eukaryota; kingdom Metazoa; phylum Arthropoda; class Insecta; order Hymenoptera; family Formicidae; genus Formica; species Formica exsecta. The sequence goes on along the minus strand of NW_021851492.1, from coordinate 77,034 downwards.
AATCTGTAGAATTTACTAATTAGCTATTAAACGTGGAATGCAGATTGTAGTTAAAATTCTTGCCTCATCAGCCTGTTAGTAATTTATTTCACTTTATGCTCGAATATTTCCGCTTCCTTTATAAACAGTTATTGGCTAAGGACACGTAATCGAAATTTTTTTTTCCATCAATATTTATGTGCAAATATTTTTATTATGAGAATTGTTGCAATGTTTTATTCATTTTATCAATTTGAAAATAAATGAAAAAGTTTACACACACTTTTTACATGTTTAAAATTGTAATATATTATTAACCAGATAACACGAAAAAAATAATGCAAAATCCAAATAAAAATCTATGAAAGCGTGCAGTAGCGCAATAGTTGTGCAAGCTCAAAGATACTACGATCGCTCATACCGACAGGCAAAGTATCAATTTCCGCGGGTAAATCCCCGTGTAATCCGCCGACAATAGGCATCGAGACTTGACCGCTCGACCTAGAATTCTCTTTGACACATTCGATACCCAAAAACATCGATGAAAACGAATTATCCCACGGTGGAATGAGCGATAGTTTATCGCACAGAAATATTTCGACAGAAGACACGTCGCGTCGGTTTGTTTCGTCTATCCAATCTTCAATCATCCGGCCTATGGTTTATCCTACTCGATACTCTTTGTTTCGAGATATGTCCCCATTCGAATCTTGGTACTCGTAAAGTAGCCAATAGCTTTCATCCACTATCCGGATCTATATATTTCTGCTTAGATGGCTCTCTCTTCGTGCTCGAAAATATATTATTTACTGTATCGCCCGACACATTTGCTCTCATGGGAAAACCGATACAGAGCTATCAACTATATACACATGTCTTACTTTCTCACTTAATAGATGATAAATATTAGCGAGAAACATTTACGCTTCTTGAAATATTTCCGACTGGAAATTACAACATTATTATATAACGGTAATAAATACAAACTCTCATAACACACAAAAGCAGAAAATTATAGAAAAAAAATACAGTATTGTCTCTACTGTCAACGAATCGACGAAACACTTTGATTTATCGTTTTATTTAACGTTTGCGCGCAATCCACATTATGAACGAAGCCAGCCATCCCTCTATCGCTCCGTTAATTGCGGTATCGAACTTGGCAATATCATTCGTCTTCGGCCGAGCGTGACGACACCACCTTCGTATCCGTTGCGACCGCATCGAACGAGTGAAACGGACAGTTAGGTCCAGACGAGAAAACGACCGGGAATGGGGTCGCCTCCACGTCTACTTCATCCAGGGCGTAAAGGGAGCGATGCGTGCAAGAGAAAGGTTGTCGAAGTAAAAGACCGTGTTACGTTGGCGCGAGCGAGAGAGAGAAAGAGAGAGAGAGAAAGAGAGAGAGAGAGAGAGAGAGAGAGCAGGGCGCAGGAGGGAAGAGAAGAATATATTATACGTGTGGCGTCAGCTGTACTTTATAACCCAGCATCAAGCCGACATCACGGTACTCGGTTTATACCACGATACACAGTGCATTTACCAACCCTCCGGCTCGCTCTTTCTTTCTCTTTTTCGTCCGATCAGCTTCGCTCCTTTTTTCCCGCTCCGCGCACTGATTCCTCCTCGTTGGCTCCTCCTTGTTCCTGCTTTAACAAGAAAATCGTTTTTGCGCAAGCCAACGTAATTATTACACAACCACGAAACTCGCGACGTTAAGATGAAGTCATACGTGTGTACGTTGAGCGAGATGTCGATGTCATCTCCAACGATGGTCGGGAATTGCACGGGGAACACGCACGGAGATTGGGCCATGAATGCAAAGCGATAGAGGGAATTCATTATGGCGAGAAAACTGGTTGCTTATAAATTGATCAGTTATTCTCTAGAGGCATTACGGCTGATATTGCAAGTTTAGTACATGTGATCGATCCTATAACCATATTTTGGAAAACTCAAATTCGAAATTACACGATACGATTACGATATACTCTATATCATGTCTATTCTCTTTTTACCACAATAAATATCATAATAAAATACATAAAAACATAAAGTATTTAGATCTCTATCTTTGGAGGACTTTTAAAAATACTAAAAAATATTTTTTTTTTAAAGACATTGATGGAAATCAAATTAGCTACGTGAGCTAGCTGTCAATATCTTAAGCACGCAGATGAATACGAAAACGCAAACCAATCATGAAAGCAAGAAGGCGTCAAATGGACGCTGTTAACATCAAACGAAGACCATGCGCTTATGAACATTTAAGTAACTTCCTAATGGATCTCTACTGAAAGTTGAGAACTCGCCAGACACCGACCGTGAACGGTGAAAATCTTCTCTTCGTTCACGATCAGACCGCTCCGAGGTGGATATCTACTTTGTTTGAAAAGTCTCGGCTACGTTTTCATACCAGACGAAATAATCGATAAATTAAAACCAATTCCTTACGTCATTCACGCTTCATAAAATTTTCATTACATCAGATTAGAGAATCAAAACTTAAATATAGTCAAACACACCGCAAACTGTACACTGAAACAATTTTTTTTTTTCATTGTATAATTTAATAATACAAACGGTAAAAATTCAAATTAGCTGCGCGGATATTTCTCGCGAATGAAATATCCTGTAAGCGTGTATGTGTCGCAATCACGAGGTAAATATTGATATTGCGTACCTGAGCGAGAGACACATGAAATGCAATTCTACATTTCTACAATAACAACGCCCAATCTCGAATTAACTATGTCGTTATTTACCGCTATATCGGTAATCGCGCCTCGTAATATTTCGATACAGCGCCGAGAATGGCACGTGTCTGTCTACAGCGAAAGACCATTTCATAGATCGGCAATACATGCGCTCTAGAGAGGCAGCTCGCAGCGCGCTGACACGACGGTGTGCTACGATTACTAGAGCACGTGTGCACAATTGTATATCCTCAAGCGCCGGGCGTACACATACGACGACGAATTAAATTACGTCAGTCTGTATCGCGTAACAATGCGCTCGCAGAATTACGCCGAGCACCACTGGCACGTCGTCGCTCCGGCATGTTACAGCTGTAATGAGACGGCCGTGATTTCAAAGGGTAAGCCAGAAATGCTAAAGAATTCCAAATAAGAAATAAATAAAAATAAATGTTATTTTAATAAGCAGGTGGAAGATATCAAATAATTGAGATATGTAAAAACAAAATCCAAAAATATATATATTGATAATATATTGATCGACGCGTCGTCTTATCGAAGCAATTATTTATTTTTCTAAGAATAGAATAATCAGGTAGAACAGCACCTGATTGTCTCAAGTTCTATAAGAATTGCATTGTTTTATAACTAGATGACAAAATTTTATGGTGATAAACTATAATCGAAAAATACGGACATACGCTGCGTAATGTGATGTGATGGAAATGGAAAAATGTATTCAATTGTAAAAACTGCAGAAATGTCTATATCGCTTTCCAATAGCGACGACTGACGCGCGTCGCGCGAATGAAAAATGTACATTCGCAGCCGGTACGCGAAATCCTTTAATTATACGACCATTAATTCTACATTCGTCGACGTGGCGTATTAGCTTGTTGTTAAAATGTACGGAAAAATGGCTACAGTTATTAAACCATTTTGTATCTCGATACAGACCGGAAACCGACACTGTTCGTCGCGCAGAACAGTTAAATTTTTGACAATTGGTATGCTAAAATCATTACGGAGACAAATTCGCGAGTCAATATTTTCGACTGTCGTGTATTAAATTGCTTTCGGAACTTCTTTTTTTAATACACATCTAAAAAAAATCCTACATTATAAATAAACGAAAAATTCATTACACGTACATATATCTTTGCGCAATAAAAATCGATATTACGAGATTTAATAAGAAATAAAAAAATCTTTTATTTGTTTCAAAATCTTCATTGTAACCACTTAAGAGGATGCCGGATACCGACAGAATACGAATATTAGTTAAAACGCAAAATATTTTTGTTGTTTATAGATATCAACAAATCCTTTTCCATAATTAAAGTATACATAATAACGGAGTGCGGGGTTTATGATTTCATATGAAAAGTGAAAAAAAATTAAAAAATTACAGTTTTGTTATCGGCTTCTGCCGTCAATATTTACTTAATATAAAAAACCTGCAACCTGCACGTGCCTAACAAGTGAACTCCGCACTCGGCATTTTATCAAAAAGTATTAGTGAACTTCGAGAGGTGAGTTTAGAAGCTTTATAAAAAAGATTTTACTATGCAACATTTTGCACACCGAAATGTTTTTTACTAGGCTTTCAAATACATTTTCAAACGTTCACTTATATTCCTTCATGCATTTCCGAGTGGAGAGGTATCCTATTTTACACGTACACACCGCAAAACCCTTATATTAAGCAAATATATAATTATTATGGCCGGTAAAACAGGACGGTCCGGCATCCTCTTAATCTCGCAATAATTAACATTACTGCGAGAAGAGACTGAGTGAGCAATAAAAGAGCTATCAATTCCTCGTGTCCCGGAAAAAACCTCCAATTTGTTTCGAACCCCTCATCCCCGCGTCCCCCAATAATTTAGTCGTCTGGCTGGGCAGTCGCCTGAAAATCGTCGCGCGATTCTTCACGGCAGCGGCGGCGCGGTGTTAATTTTATTCCCAGGAGAAGTGCTCTCTTGTGCGCGCAGAGAGAGAGATAGAGAAAGAGCGCGGAGAGCGTGAATTAGTGTCCAGAGAGGTATGGTACCAAACGGTGCGCGGCTACCATTACGGCGAGGTAACATACGTAAGGGCTCCACGTACGTACGGCACGGCACGGCACGGCGAGCGATACCGCCGAAGAAACATCTCGATGTGCAAGGACATAATTCATTGCCGGCAGGAAGCTTGTACCTTAATCTCGTCGTAGCCCCGTGTGCGTTTTCTCTCTCTCTCTCTCTCTCTCTCTCTCTCGACGAGCTCTCGGGACCCCCGGACCAGAGAATGGCGCGAGGCATACACGGTGTGAAACGTAGTGTAGGCACTGTACGTGCGAACGGGAAAGTTATAAAGGCGGCCCCCGATATATGCAACGGAGCACGTATACATAACTATCAGCGGAATGTATCATCCCCGTGGACCGGAGACAGGACATGGTATCCCGGCTACGAGAAGCGATCTCTCCGAAATCCAATGGGAATTATTATGTAACCCCACGATATAAATGTGCATACTAAGGATTTGCTAAATAGGCGCTGCGTCTGCTCTGTCAAATGTTACATATAATATTTTGACATATAAACGTATATAGTTCGCATTGACGTGGATGAGAATTACGCCGACAATGGCATTTCGTTTAGTGTTTAATGTCGGGAAGATAAAAAAATTTCCAGCGCTGCCGCGCGAGAGTAAGAATGTCGAAGATATTTAATTTATATTATGAAAATAGTTCACTATATATTATATACATAGCGCAAAAACAAAAGAATTATTAAATTTCCCGTCAATACAAAAATTAAGTAAAATTATTAAATCTTAGCTACCATGAAAATGTATTATTCATTAAGAGATACTCAATATACATATATATGTCCCCGTTTCATTATACAATATCGTCTGTTATCGAGTGAATCGTAACGTCACTTTTAGCAAGAGATGCTCATGTAAATGGACGGACTCCAGAATGGAAAAGGGAAAATAACGCGCGAGCTGTTACTGATGATAGTCGTGATAAACGATCGCCAATTTCACTCGAGTCTCATGGAGGTCTGCTTATCGAGCGTTCGAACTTTTCGCCGGTATTGTCGATAAAGCTCATTTTTTTCTATGTGACAGCGCGAGGTTCCGGACAAAAGTTTCGACGAGATAGGAGTGGAAATATCGTCTCGGAAGTATCCGCGGCGACTGTGCAGCATGTGGACTCGGTTGCGGAAAAGTTAGCGTATAAATATCAATAAACGCCTGCTCGAAGGTTGATTTCTCGCGAGCAGTGCACGGAAATATATCCTCCTACGGGGTATTTCTCAAATATTCTTTGCACAAGTCTGCACAATGGCCTTTTTCTTCCTTTTTTCCCGATATCACCCCGACTTTGGAAGAAACTTTATTCGTCGTCATGGAGCGTGATTAGATTTCTTCTACTTATTTATTCTTCTGCTTTCGATTTTGTTCGATTAATGACAATCTGACTAACCGAATGAACGCAACAGCTATCTCTCCTTTCATTAACATGAAATTTCTAACGACACGAAAATTTGGCTGGACGATATAGTGAAGCGTGACAATCATTCAAACCAGTCCTTTGGACCTAGGACGCAACGTCATGAAGATAGTAATTTCGGAACAGCCGGTAGAAATTCACGCCATGCGCGCCACATGCGAGAATATATTCAAATAATGCAACAACGTGGCACGACTGTAAATTATTCGGCAAACACGCGCAGTGGCTTTTTGTTCCCGACATCAAAAAAAAAAAAAAAAAAAAAAAAAAAAAAAAAATGAAATAAAATAGGAGCGCGCACACCTGGCGAGTACGTAAATCTCGCGCGTCCACTTTCGTACAGCCTCGACGGACCGTCCGCGAAATCCGCTTAATTTGTTTTTAATTCAAAATCGTCCGTATCCGCGTATGGAATGCGCTCGCGGCGTGGATGCTGCACCGAAGACCGTATGTTACAGCTATGCGTAAGAGGAGCGAGAAGGTAGGCGAAGTGAGAAATATGAAAAGCAAAACGATCTGGACCAGAAAACAAAGTCGTAATAGACGAGACGCCGCCACACAAACCGGCGTATGTAAATAATTACGACAGCCAGAGAGAAGCTTCGAAGGAAGAAAATAAGATAACAAAAAGCGTCGGGATAAGTAAGGGATACGGTGAGCACCCAACAGACTCCGCGTACCGCGATCAGGTGCTAGCGTGCCCATTCTCGAATCGAGATAATGCGATACGAGGAATGGTTGCTAGGTAACATGAAATCGATAAAGAGAGAGAGGGAACATTCGAGTTCTATAAAAAGTATGTACTTCCGGTGACAATTCATCGTCTCCTTCGAGACGTGTTTATCGCGCAATTAAAAAAGATTCATCTCTGGACGTTCTTTCTCCCGCGCTAGAGACATCGAAATTTTATTAGACAACGAAAATGAAAGACAATAGAGCTTTAAACATTTTATTTATGTTTATTTAAATGCATCTATCCGTATCGCGATGTGTCCGATGCAATTAATAACGATACGCATCCATAAAAGGAATATTGTAATGATTGATATTTAATATATAATTTAATTCACCTACATTCGATTCTAAATTTCGCTTTACATCTACATGCTAACAATTTTAAATTATTTTTATTTATTTTATTATACAACAATATAATTCCGTTTGTCATTAGAATGCATTTCGATACACTTTTGCTCGCCCATTATCATAAATTCGCAGGTCGCACTTTATACTAAAGCGATAAGCACGATGATAATTTGAATTCGGTGAATACTTAACAAAACAATTTCACGGTATACGGGGACGAGCCTAAAATATCGTTGCAGCAAACACGTCGCGTTCAATGCGCCGTCCATCGACGAAATACCATCGAACGGTCCCGGACGAAAGAGCCATAAAGCGCGCACTGTTGGATCGCAAACGGTTCAACCATCGCCTCTCATCCGTACTCGTACGTGGTCGAGCACTCGTCACCACATTTTTCCGTCTCAAACGTCCTCATCGAGATCGCGGCCGAACGCATCGAAGAGTTGTGGCTTGACATTCGAAATTGAAAACTATTTCAATCGAGCGTTGCGACACGAGCGAACGCGGTCACGCGAGCGGAAACGATCGATTCAACATATTGCGTATATAAATTAAAAATTGAATTAGAACCTAAACTGAGAGACACACTAACCATAATCGTCTCGACATAAATATAATTTAATTTGACGATTACATTTTATATCACGGTTATATATTTAAATAAATTGCGTTAAAAACAGTCGAATTCCTGCCCCGAGATTAACCGGCATGAATGTTCATCGTTAAATCGTGATAAGTAGAGAGATAAGCGAGAAATGCGAGGAATAGGCAAAAGGTGAATGAAAGGTGGACGAGGCAATGAGGATGATTAAGCGAATATCTAATTTTCCTTCTCTCTTGACTATGCCAACCATGAATACGCTGCATCACACGCCTCGTTTTACTCGTCCAATACGTCTTTTATTTGAGGAGGGGGAGGGGGATACCGCAGTTCGCGTCGAAAGTGCAGAAACGTGGTTTGAATCGATTGAAGCGTATGGATAGTATATATCAGCACAAGCGGATACATACATCATGAATATTCGATGGTGGGTGGTTTTTTACGTTTGAAAATCGTTATGTTAGACGAGAAAAAAAGAGATAGAGAGAAAGTGAAAGATTACGTTTATTTTTGTAAATCATATAAGATGTTTAATGACGATCTTAATAAATTTAATTAAGCAAAGACTGCAACGCGTATTAATGTCATAAATGTACTTTGATAATAATACATATTTATAAGCAATAACGGTAAAAACTTCATGTGTTTTTTTTTAAATAAAAAATATGTATATATGAATGTTATACAATATTATAGAAAAACAGCAATATGAAGCAATATAAAATCCGTGTTTGTATGTTTACAAAAAGAAAATATAAACTACCATAAATGGAAGAAAGGAGAAAAAATAATCTATTTTGCGCAATAACAATTTTATATTTCAAAAAATCAATATTTCTCTTGGAATAAATTTTGAATACAGACGGCGCGTAATACAGCGCAGAAAATCACACCATCTAAGGTGCAATTTTCAATCATCGACCGCCGTTATACGAGCGACACGTGGTACATGCACTTGTCGGCGAACTCTTGGCCGAATATGGCAAAGCCATAGACCCGACGCGACGTGTGTCGCAGGAGGTGATGGAGGAATGAAGTCGATCTTTCCCCGATTTATACGACCCCGAATAAAACTGCACTCGATGTGTTTCGATGAAGGTACGTACACCTTTTCCGCGCGCGTGTACATACATGGGATATCAACACGCGTATCCGTAATGGTATCTTTACAGTTCGTCTACACGAATAACGCGTGCGGATGGTAAAAATCGATCGTCGAGAGTCAATTTCCTCGAACGAAGACGTCGGAGAGGTTCCCGGATTTTTTTTGCCAAGGACATCTTCCATCACAATCTCCCGTTATCTTCGCGAACGCGTCCGAAAAGGTTGCCGAGGGCGACCCTCGCGAATAGCAGAGTTTTCGTGAAAAATTTCATTGAATCTGAGCTCGCAACCTCTCTGTCTCTCTCTCTCTCTCTTGACATGTTTCCTCGCTCTCTTTATGCCGTGGAGTTCTTAAGTGCTATCAACTGCCAAGGTATACCTTCTCGAGGTCGATTACCGCGACTCTGAATTTGTCGTGCGGAAACGTGGATACCCGCCTCGCACGATTCGCTCTCGATTTCACGATTTCTCCGCTATCGATCTCCATGCCTCTGTGCATTCTTATCGAGTCACCGGTATTCGCGAAAATACGACGCAAACACAGGCATAAGAATTATGTCGCGTACGAGTGAACTGAAGTTTATTGGAAAACTAAATCAAAGGCGGAACGTGCGTAACATAATTATGTTTTTGTCATAGGCGATATCTTGCGTACAAACGTAATTTTACAAATATATATATATATTTAAGACATTCTGAAATATACATGCCATATAATTTGCAGAAAATAAGAAAGCTAAAAAAGTATCATCGTGAATAATAAATATAAAATTTATTTATAGCATCAACGATATTAAATGACTCAATATTCTCTCCTAAAATCAACGAGAATTAAGAAACGCTAAGATGGGAAACGTTACTGTCGCATCTAATAACAATAGTGTATAGATGTATGGGCAAACCATAAGAGACGCATGCATCGGTAAACACCCGGGTGTACATGTAGATATACGCGATAAAACCCGGACGACAATGCTCGACATTCGATCTCGCGTCGAGGATGAATTGGTTTTTGCCCGTTAACCGAATTCGCTCTCTCTCTCTCTCTCTCTCTTTCTCTCTCGCTCCCTCCCCCTCACCACCGTGCCTACCCTCTTCCGCTGCATTAGTCAACCGCCACTCGGCGAAACTCGAGAATAGATCGATCTTCGCTTGTCGACGTCGAGACGGGTTTAACGCTTGTAAAATTCCGTCGCGCGTTCGGCACTTCTGACACGCTTAATGCGCCCATATTTGATAGACGGATATGCACGCGCGCGTGTATGTACGTACGCGATTGCGCTTCGCAAAATTTGATGCACTTGACCTTCGCCGCGAAACGCGGCCGAATAAATCGATTTCGGTACTTCGACTTGACTCACCCGGTGTACATTTATAATGCTCGACCTCAGAGAATCGCCCGCGGCGATGCACGCATACCCCGAAGCCGGTAGGGGCGTGAACGCACGCTGGACGTTTCTCATTGGCCTTTCAATTTCGCCTCGCTTTCTCCCGCATCCTTCCAAAAACGAAAAACAAACGGACGGGAAAGAATGAAAATATGCGTGTACATAAGCGGGCGTGCAGGTATCCTGGTTCTGGATAAGGAACGCGGTATACTCGCCATCAAGGTTGTCAAAAGTTATCAAATTTAATAAAACTTGTGTAATTTAAAAGTGTAATTATTTATTAGACATAGATTTTATATATTAATTTTGATAATTGGCAGAAGCTTAAAAAATATATGGAAACTTAAAAATTTATTTAGAATATCTTGAAGAGAATTTTAGTAGTAGCTTACAGTTCTGATTTCATGAAACGAATGATTATCAAAGAGAGAGCAAGAGACAAAACAGTTGAAATATCAACCTCGGAGTTTCATTTAGACGAGACTTTGTTAGAAAATCGCGTAATTCGATACAATTAACTCTACGCTCGAATAGTTTTTTTGAGAATTGTACACTGAATTTGTTTCTAACAATAAGATTCGCACTTTGTGAAATAAAATACATGCATTTATCCCCTTTTTGAGTTAATATTATCGGCAAAGTGTATCAACTAATATAAAAATTATTCAAAGTACAAGAGAACATTAAATATGTAAAATAAAATAAAAAAATAAAATAGTAAAATAAAATTTACATTATTGATCTATCACGGTAAAAGTTTTTTAAATATAAAGAGATGCGTTTCAGCATCAAAAATTAAAATCAATATTTGAATGATATAACTTGAAACAATAATAAAAATAGAGAGTGAGAGAACGATTATATATAACGGAAATGATGCAAAAGAATGTCCGATATTCAAATAGAATATTTTATTTTATCTAATAACCATTCTCGCCACTGAAAAAATCTTTATGTATGACAGAATAGTTAATACCTTTTTATTTATTTGTCCATCTAATGGAATAGAATATTAGAAATAGTATGCATGTACGCTACGTACGAATGAAAATAGACGCGATACGGTAACAGTAAACGGGTTACATTGATCGGATATTTATAGCGATATCTATAGCCGTGAATATAAAAAAAGATGCAACTAAAGTTGTCGACCTGTACAAAGTAACTTGACTTCGATAAAATTGAAAGAACGGTTTGATATCATTAAAACACATAATATTCTATTTATTTTTTAAACTAATCTTTAATATTAGACACGGATTAAAAATGCTTTACCCTTCATATATTTATCAATTTTTTGCGTGTCTAACATAAGTAAATTTAATATGCACCGAATCATAGAACTGAGAACGTGAACAAAGAATCACTAAAGAACAAACTGTCAGAACGGTTGTGCAATACATCCGTAAATCATAAAACTTGATCTTCGTGCACAAGATAGGCGTTACTACCCGTGGAATGTTTCAACGTGGAAACGCGGTCGTCTTCCAGCCGGAACAAGGACGTTCACGGTAATATCTCGGATAAGATTAAACGGAGCTTGCATTCTTTGAGGATAACGTTTCCAGAAAGAGAAAATACGCTCTCACTAACGAAACGCGACTGTCGTGATAAACGTAACTGCGCGCATTTTCGCGTGGACTTGGACCGTGAAATCGCGATACGTACGTACCAGTCCCGTTTACACGAAAATTCTCTAATTATCGTACCTCCGAAGTTTTAGCGTCATTTTCACGAAACGTCTATGCATATTTATAATCTCCGTGATAACCGTGGCGCTCTCGATTAACGCGCGAAAAAAAAAAAAAAATTATATTTTTGGTATAGGAAAAAAATATCGCGCCGAGGAAAGAGGAAAATCGTCCAACGTGAAAAACCGCAGAGATTTGTTGGGTCTGTGAAAATCTCCGCATTTCCAAAATACACATAGGGAATATCGGCACGATGGACTTCGGTCGGCGGTCAATAAACACTACGCTCGAAAAAGCATTACGGCTACCGATCTCCGGGGTATTAAGTCCCCTTTCGCATCATTGTTTACGTCACTAATACCAACTACAATCGCGCAGCGTGATAACAGTCATCGTAGCAAACGTTACGATATTATTTGGCGATGCCGAGTAACTTTTGGCTCTCGTGCCATGCTGCAACGTGCCGTTGCAATTCTCGCTTGTACATATTTAAAGAGAGTCTTACTCTCCGTTCCCTCTTTCCTCCCCCATTTCTTACGATGGAACAAAGAAGGGGTCCGCGCCCGGTATCCGCCCACGAAGACTGGATATGCACGAACTTGCTCGTAAAGTAGCATGCTCCGCAGCATTTCTAAAGCGTCCGAGTTGGACGGCGCGCAAGACAGGTTCGCGAAAACGTTCGTTGTGATAATAGATAATTATACGGAAAAAAGAAGATGCGGGGGAGGAAATGAAGGAAAAAAAAACAAAAATATAATACTGTGACTTACATTGGATTGGTGGAGTTCCAGTAGATGTCCGGCAGGCGGGAACAGGTGGCCTCCCGAGGGAAGGCCTCCATCACGGCCAACAGAAGGAGAAATAGGATGAACCAAGGCATGATGTCGAGCTGAATCTTGAGGCCGTTTGCGTACCGCTTCCAGGAGAAAAATGTGTGTTCTGTCGGTCACCTGCATCACATCACAAGACAGATTATGATTAATGAACTGTAAGATATTTTCCGACATTTTCGATGTAGCTTGTGAAATCAAAATAAACTATTATTTATATTCATGCATTACACATAAATATTGTCAACCATATTTCAGAGTTTCATATATACCGTCTTTTATTTAACTGTTGCGTAGCGTGATATGTCTACTTTAAGCTAGCTTCAACAGGATCGATAGTCACATTTTCGTTTTTAATAAACAATCCTATGGTAGTAAATAGTTTATTTTGTGACAAAAAGAAGCATTCTTTCTCGATCTTGCTTTAGAAATAAATGCTTTGTTTAAATAAAGAAATAAATTACACGTGTAACTAGAATCCGGGAATTCAAACTAATTAACGATTCAGAAAAGACTTCTCTTTCTCGACTATCCGGCAGGAGCATAAGAGATTCTAGTGTCAGTAATAAAAGAAAAGTAAAAGCTGGTAAATTTGTACAATCGTAACGAAGAATCCTGGTCTTAATTTCCACGCTCGTTCCTTTTTAGAAGAATGTTAACTTCCGCTTAATAATGCGTTTCACAGAATAACTGGACAAAAGCAAGATTTTATCGGTTCTAGCTTTCTTAGATTTTCTATCGCACGCGATCTGATATTTTAAAACCATACATCATCGTATAATATTCCAGCTGCTGGAATAGCGTATCCTCATCGATGGTTGAAGACGATAAAAATATCATTACAATCTTTCATACGTATAAAAGATATAACTACAACAAGAAGGCGATATCCTTCCAAGTTGAAAATTGACTAGATTATAAAATAAATTGAAAATAAATATAGCACATAAAAAAAGAGATCAAAAGTACACGAACGAGAGGCCATCTTCCATGTGCAATATATTGTATAATCAATCTTATAATTATGTATAATTTTATGTAGGCTGAGAAATTTATAATATAGTATAACAATTATGTCAGAAATAATACAATATTTAATATAAAAATAACATACAAAAATAAAAAAATAATTAACTCTTCGCTCTTATTTATTTATATTCGCTTACTGTTCGTATTCATTCGCTTTATCTGCACCCCTGAAGTTTATAGGAATACGTGAAAATATCGAAAAAAATAACGAATACATATGTAAACATCATTCGATGTGAAACGTAAAAAAGTAGGACACGTGTATGATAGAAATCGATAGTTGATACGAAAATTGATCGATCATACAATTATCTAATGCATTCCGCGCACTTTTTGATTTATGGAAGAAGAATCTCAATAGATTTATCGACTATAAACATGCTGAGATGAAAACAGCGAAAGTATGAAGAAAAAAGGAAAGAGAAGCCGTAAAAGACGGAAAGACACAGCGATAAAATTTCGATATAGAAATAGTCTGCGAGATAGGTCGAGATGGTCGATAAACCGTATATAATAGCAAAATAAAATCACTAACTAGCCGCAGCAGCGACAGCGAACGATAATATGAACGTTGGCTGTTGGGATGCAGTTATTGCTGGCTGATCACACGTCTGATCTAACCATGACAATCTGCGGTAAAACAGCAGTTAACTGTCACCGCGCGCGCGGTCTTTGCTTCTTTTTTTTACATTAACCGCGCTCAATTTAATCCCCGTTTACCTGTCCTTCCGGCCAATATCCTCGGAATAAAAAATATCGATGAAGCGGGAGATCGCTACCCATAAGCAGAGCAATTCGAGGAAACCGAATATCAATCATCAATTTCACGTAAAATGGACCGCTCGCATTCTAGCATCAAAATATCAATAAATTAACATTTTTTTTTTATTTTAATTGCTTTAGCTTTCATAATATTCATTTTATTCATAATATTCATTTTGAAGGAGAGAATTTCTTAATACCCTGAAAATAGATTTTTTCTCTACATATTATTTTATTATATATCTAACCAACAACTCGAATTAATTCAAATTTGTGCGCATCTTTATTGTACTCTATTAATAGACTTTATTAAAGCGTACAATCAAATGTGCAACAACAATTTAAGAAAGTATGCAAAATAGCAATACCGTCTCCATTCTTTCCTTTATATTCACAAGAGTGACTTAAAGAATGAATTCTTCCAAGGAGAAAAGAGAGAGAGAGAGCAATGCAGCGCGAGCCAGCGTACTTTGTCCTTCGCTGCATAGCAAACGGCCCCCCATGGAGCCAATCTTGTTTCATACAGAGTCACCTGCTTTCAGGGCCGTAGCTCTCGACCCGCGATCTCGGAACCGACGCAAAACGTGTTCACGCGAGAGACACACGCGTTTATACGAGACGAGGCGGAAGAGAACGAGAGTGAAATGTGCGGCGCGCGGCATGTCCGAGAGGTGGCAGCCGGAATAAAGCATAAAACAGTGTATATCCGTTGAAGAAGAGGGCCATTAAAAGGGCCACCGAGCCGTTGGATAGCCCTCGCGCTCTGTCCTGTCAGCGGCGGAGCAGGTTGATCCTCTCTCGTCGTCTCCACCCCTCTACCCTCCCACCTATCTCTAACCCAGACGTACTCCCTTCCCGTCACCTCCTTTCCGTTCTCACCGTTTTGCTTCTCTACTCATGCCCTTCCTATTTTCCCTTCGACGGCGCACCGTACTCGCCACGGAGCAGCGCGAGCTCGACGAGTTTCGACTTCGCTTTCAATTTGCTGCACCGCTTGGCAAAACCGTGGATCCCCCGCAGCGACGCGAATTTGTGTTTTAATTGAAACCGAAAGTCATCCGTTAAAGCGCGAACGACAGGACGTGGCCGAACGTGATAAATCGTTCGAAACATTTCCGGAGTTCCTCATTACGAATCGTAGCGTGTCGTGTGAGAGAAAAAAAAAAAAAAAGAAACGGTGGCGCGCAATCACTCTTCCTTGCGTCTTGCGTATCGACACGAAGAGATTCATGAATAAAAGTCAATCTGGTATATCGGATTAATTGCGATTCACACGGAACTCTGTTCATTCACTGATAACCTGCCGGATTCTCGCGAGATTACATATACTTTCGTCGGGAACCTGTACTCGCAATTAGCTGTCTCAGGCTTTAATTAAGTCGCACTCGTAATTGCACGCGCTCGGCCGGAAAGTCTATCTCCAAGTTCTTCGGCTCGATGATAGCCGTAAATAAATGCGAAAGCCAAAGCCTCATTGAATCGTACATAGTAGTATAGTTTTTGAAATAAAAAACATAGTACTTTATTTTATTTTAAAGTTAAAAATAATAATTTTTAAAAATTATAAATGTATAAAATTTAAAATTAAATCGAAATAATATGAAAAAAATAATGCGAATAATTCTACAATAATTATAATGCCACTGTATATATCACCGTCGTGCAAATTTAAATTATTTATATAATGTAAATGATATGAAGAAGATAAATTCTCTCTCTAATACTAACCAATAATTGTTTTTACTACTTTATCATGGCATAAGATAAAGTGCCCTAAGTTATGCAATAACTGCAAACTGTGCAAATTTATTGCTCCCATAATAGGTGCCAGATTATCCCGCAAACTACGAAGCTTGTTTCGTTCGAAAGTTTCAAACCCGACGTGTTCCCGAAAATACAACGTAATGAATGGCAGCGCGCACGATTTGTTATGAATGAAGGCGAGTGTAAACATACGCGCGTACGCTGCGTGCACGTGCGTGTTTACGCCTAATGTATTTCTATACGCACACGAATCATGGTCGCGCGAATAGCATTAAGCCAATATTGAACTTGTAGGATGTGTTTGCCGGGAATAACATTACATATATTTGGCTATCGAAAAAAAATTTAAGAGCCTTCAAAAATTTTATTCTCGCTCTATAAACAATTAGTAGACAAACTCTGATAAAACCTCGTTACAATCTCGTTATATTTCAGTACAATATTTCAAAATTCTGATAACTTTTTCTTGAGAGAGAATACTCCGCTAAATTCGAACGTATATATATGAATGTCAACACGCGATAAGCTGTTAAAAAAATACAGTCAAAAATTTTGACAGTATGGAAATAAAAAAAAAAAGACTTTTAAAAACAAAACGATTGTTTCATGGCTTAGCGTGAATGGTTTGTCGAATTTCGTGTGTACAAGTTGCTCTCGAACCTAACAAATATCGTTTCAACCACAGATGGTAGAGGCCAAAGTAATAAAAATGCGGGTTGTTACAATGCCCAGTGGTTACGAAACATGATGGTATTTAATATTTAAAGGTTCCAATGAATTATGCTTCAATATACATAATATGGTGAAGATATATAACGAAAGCTTATTTATCCATCAATTCTCGTTTCAGATTTAACGTTAATAAAAAGTTTGCGTTTAACGATCTAATTAAAAAATTCTGACAATCAATCTTACGTCAAAATTCGTAAAAAAAAACCGAGAGCTAAAAAATTTATTCTTATATCGTCGGCTGAATAAAGGATATTTGGCACAGCGGGACACCTTATATAATAGCTGTATACGATACATAAATATACTCACTTGTTTCAAGTGACCGAGGAGGCAGCGTCTGCACTTTCGTCACGTGAGCACCGCCCGGGGCTTATCCTTCCCGGAACGAACGTATGGAGGCTGCCGGCGCGACGCGACCGCGTAATCCGGAATAAATCGCGGAAAGGATCGGCGAGAGAAGGACGAGATCGCGCGTTACTCAAGTTCGAAGAGGCGCAATGCGTCGATAATTCGCCGATGCCTCAAGATATTAACGCGTCACTACTTTCACGCGCGAAGCACGTCTCGCTCGCGAGAGAGGAATTAATACACCGTGTATACCGATTCTCGAAAAAAACGCGCAGGATCGATGCACGCACTCGTCGACGGTCAAATCGTATCGCGAAAGAATGTAACACGGTGTATATAACGACGTAAACGACGTATAACAACGATTAGCGATCGTTGTTCGCGAGAGCGAGACAGACGAATGGATTTCGAAGTCACGGCGTTGTCACGGAAATCGAAATCGATATATATCACGGCAGCCTCTTTACTCACGCACTGTAACGGAAAGCGTAATTGCGTTGACGATGCACACAAGATGATGCTGTCCTTTCTTGATCGAGAGATTTGTCGTCTATCTCTCTTTCTCTTCTTCTGTCACTTCGAATCCGCGGAAGGACACCAAACACACTCGCGAGAATATGTCACGCAGGGTAGCCAAGCACTTTCGAGAAAGATCCGCGACGAAATTCACTTCACTTCGCAAACTCAACCGTTACTTCACAATCTTGTTTACTTTCGCATTCGATCGTCGATAATTCCCGTATCTCTTAATTGTTCGAGAAAACACACGGTAACACTAACTTTGTGTATCGCGAAATATTCGCGAACGATTATTTATTCCAACGATTGATCTTTTTCGCGAGCACAATGTTCGACTTCCTCCGAATGCGGTCGGTAAACGACTAACTTCGATGTAAACGCGAGTCCCGACGAGTCGAACGTTAGCCGTAAATTCCACGTTTTTTTTTTATTTATTTACTTATTTATTTGTTATGTTGCCTCTTCAAGCACGGCGTACAAGCACACCCCTATTGTATTATTCGATCCCGAAACTATTCCGATATCGCGAGATTAACGACGAACGAGCGTTATTCACGATCGTCGATCGACGATGTGCACACACCGGAGTCGCGAAGAAAACTGAAGTCGCGATAGATAGAGCTAGTTATATAGAGTTTTTGAGCGAACTCGACTCTCGGCTAGCTTCGTGGAATTCGCCCGAGCCAAAATTTCTCGGAATCGAAGAGATAAGCGTGCCCGGGTTACTTCCTCGAATTAGGCGACTCGGCACACGTGCAATATATATATATATATACCGGAGTCGAAATAAAACTGAATCGCGATAGTTTTTTGTGCGAGCTTGATTTTCTCGGCGAGTTTCGTGTCGAATCAAAATTTTGCTGAATTCAATAAAGTCGAGGAGATAAGCGCGTCCGAATTACTTCTTCGAAAGACGACTCGATACACCATTTAACAGCCAAAAATACGATTACTTTCGATTTTCGTAAAATCCTGCTGTCGCGAAATAAAATCTTTGCACGCACATACACGAAATCACCGCACTAAACGCGTACGCCAAACGCAAGGATTCTTTCTCTCTCCCTCTCTCTACCTCGCCGTAACTTCTCCGATTATTTATTAAATCTTCGCGTGCTCCGAATATATATTGACAATATATCAGTACGAAGAATCGAACGTGTGTAGACGATATATCTTGGATGGGAAGATGGGATGCGCGGAACACGAGCCACTTTGTATCACACTACAACAGTTTTGTTTTGCTCTCACACACCACTGTCTGTCCTTCTCACACCTCCTGTCAATATGTTGTCTCTTTCTCTCTCTCTCTTGCCCCTACCGCTATCAAAAACGCGCGAGACTTACACTGCGGCCAATCCGATCGCGACCGAAACTAACCGAACGCGAACCGAGCGCTCCGTTCGACTCGGCCGAACGAGCGAGTTTCGCGACTAGCGAATTTACAACCCCGTGGATATTTCTCTCCAAGAGCGAGCGAGTACGCGATCTCGTAATTTTTCTCCCGCGTAACTTACTTTCCTCCGCTATCTCGATCGCGTGCGACGCGCGTGTTTTACTCTCTTTATATTTTTCTCTCTTTTTTTTTTTCTATTTACGAAAATCGCGTGGGTTCGTTCAATCGCGGTCCCGTTCCGTGGCTGCTCGCTCGTCCGTTGGCGGGCTTCGAATGACGAGCTGCGATCGCTCCCCACGCAATGCTCCGGCTCTCTCACTCCTTCTCCCTCGTGCCACGCGCGTTCTCTCCCTCGATCGCGCCGGCTCTCGCTCTTCGTTGCACCCTTCGTCCCATTTCCTTCTCTCTCTCTCTCTCTCTCTCCCCTTTCGCGCGCGCGCACGGCTTTGCACAACGGCGCACTCACATCATCTCGTCTCTCTTTACCGGGTGGACTGCGCGAGAAAGAGAGAGAGAGAGAGAGAGAGAGAGAGAGGAATCCGGCGCGCGATAGCCGGCTTGCCGCGATGCCGAGCGGAGAGACAGAGAGAGAAACAACGCGCGACGCGCGCAAGCGCCAAGAAATACGTATATACTTACCGGGCTATCTGCGAGGCGGTAAAAGCACCCCCCGCGAGCGCAGACTTCCGCGATGAGAAGGAAGAAGCGAACGAACCGAGCAGAGAGAGAGAGAGGAATCCGGCGCGCGATAGCCGGCTTGCCGCTATGCCGAGCGGAGAGACAGAGAGAGAAACAACGCGCGACGCGCGCAAGCGCCAAGAAATACGTATATACTTACCGGGGTGCTATCTGCGTGGCGGTAAAAGCACCCCCCGCGAGCGCAGACTTCCGCGATGAGAAGGAAGAAGCGAACGAACCGAGCGTATCTCCTCTCCGCGCTTACCTCCGCCAGCGCACCCCTGCTGCACCCATGCGGCATTAGGGGATGCACGGCGCTGCCTAACATGAAACACGTATGCGCAAGAAAGGCCTCTGTCTGGCGCGGCGCACTATATCCTCCCGGATGAATGCGAGAGAAATATTTTTAACGGCGGCACGGGCCCAGCCATCTCATTAAGAGTGCACCGGCACGCCGATGCAAAAAACGGGAAGCTGCCCGAAGGGGGTGTGCTAGCGAGAGGTGCTACCGCACGTAGACCAGTCGCGTTTTCTTTTTTTTTTTTTTTTTGGCAACTCATCCGCCATTCGCGAGTAAAGAAATCTGCGATAGTTTTATCAATTACGTGAGAGAAGTACGTTTATCTCGTAGAAGTACCTCGTTCGTTCAGGAAACGGATGCAGATTCTTTAGGATGCAGATCCTTCAAGTATGTAGTAAAAATGGACATAGTTCGTTTTTTTCTCTTAAAAAACTTACGAATACAAATATTTCTATATAACCTTTTAATGATGAAAAATCCAAATCTATTATGCAAAAAATTTATAATAATCTCATTTAGTTTTATTAAAATTTAGTTTTTTTCAACTTTTTTTCATTTTTATCAAGTTTTTTTATTTTTATTAACTCGAAAAAGACAATTTTATTTATAATATATGAACAATCGAAAAGCATAAACATTATTCTGTCGATATTGTTGAGAATTATAACCATACTTTTAAAAATTCATACTGGTTAATGTGTGAAAATACTATTTTTATATTATATTGTCACTACGCTTTAAACGTGATGCTCTTATTAAAAACGTGCAAGAGAAGTGCACATATCGTATAATGAATTTTGGAAGAATTATTGCAATTTCTATCTTTATTTTATTTAACATTCTCGAATTATATGTATAATCTGATATCGATATATATATTTGAGAACATGATATATAGTAGAATCTTTAGGAGAGAAAGCTTTATCTGTAAGATATTACAGACAAATAAAATTTGAATCAATTTAATTCAAGTTATTGATTTTTTATATTGTTATAATAATAAAATAATATATAGAGAAAAAATCTGTTTTTAGAATATCAAGAGATTCGTCGTTCTTTAAAATACAAAGTGCAAAATACACGTAATATAAACCCGGACGCTTAAAAAAATTTGTTAATTTATTGATGTTTTAATGCTAGAATACGAGCGTTTCATTTCCCGTGAGATTGACGGTCGATATCGTGTTGATATTCGGTTTTCTCGGATTGCTCCGCTTATTCATGGATAGCAATTTTGCGCGGTACCGACACTTTTCATCCCCAGGATATAGGCCGGAAGGGCACGTGAGTGGGGACTAAATTGAGCGCGGTTAATGTAAAAAAGAAGCAAAGACCGCGCGCACGATGACTGGCACGTTGGCTGGTTACCGCGAATTCTTGTGGTTAGATCAGACATGACTGCAATAATTGCATTTCAATATCTACATTGCCATTTATTGAAGCTCTTTTAGTTAGCTAATGATTTTATTTTGCTTTTACATACAGTTTATCGATAATTTCGGCCTCGCAGACTACTTCCATATCGAAAATTTACGGCTATCTTTCTGCCTTTTACGATTTTCCTTTGTTTTTCTTCGTACTTTCGCTGTTTTCGCATCCGCATGTTTACACTCGATAAATCTATTGAGATTGTTCCTCTGTAAATCGAAGACATGACTGAACGGAATGCATCGGATAATCGTATGATCGGCAACTATCGTTTTCTATCATACACACATTCTTCTTTTACTTTTTTGTTTTGCGAGTGATATTTACATATTTATTCTCTTCCATATTTTGCACGTATTCCTGTAAAATCCAGGGCAAACGAATATAAACGATCACGAACAAATATCAGCGAATATCTGATAAATATTAAAAATTACTGTATAAATAATTTTTTTTTATATATAAAAAGAATAATTTTTTATAAAATATAAAAAATTAATAATTAACTTTTCACGCTTTTTCGCTGATATTCGTTTATGAATGTTTTTGCTCATTCATTTGAGCGAGATTCGCAAATCGCAAAAGCATAAGCTAATTGTAAGTGCAAGGATATTCCATTTAATTCACGGAAATCACAATAATTGAAGCGTGTCTTTTCAAGAATTAAAGATTTCGCGGAAGAGTTCCTAGAAGGGTCCTGGACGATAAACCACGACACGTGTTCCCGGGTCCACGAGTCTTGCAAGCGTCGATTTTTCTATTAATTCACGAGAATATTAAAGCGACTATGATTAGTTATACATGTGTACATATGTATAATATGATATATGTATTCTTGGCCTCGCAGACTACTTCCATATCGAAAATTTACGGCTATCTTTCTGCCTTTTACGATTTTCCTTTGTTTTTCTTCGTACTTTCGCTGTTTTCGCATCCGCATGTTTACACTCGATAAATCTATTGAGATTGTTCCTCTGTAAATCGAAGACATGACTGAACGGAATGCATCGGATAATCGTATGATCGGCAACTATCGTTTTCTATCATACACACATTCTTCTTTTACTTTTTTGTTTTGCGAGTGATATTTACATATTTATTCTCTTCCATATTTTGCACGCATTCCTGTAAAATCCAGGGCAAACGAATATAAACGATCACGAACAAATATCAGCGAATATCTGATAAATATTAAAAATTACTGTATAAATAATTTTTTTTTATATATAAAAAGAATAATT